>NC_027748.1:40232922-40254550 GCF_000695525.1 Brassica oleracea var. oleracea | reverse complement strand
GTGACGAAGATGGAGGGTTGATGGAGACCGGAGAGCTGAGACTCGTGTTCACCAGCGCTAAAGACGACGACGATGACTGTACCTGGACGAAATCAGGGAATTCATTACTCGCAACCTCCATCGCCAACGAAGTCGTCGACGGCGAAGCGGTCATGGTTGACGACGAAGCAGAGGTCATGGTCGACGACGACGTCGGAGCCGGCGGAAGAGATTCAACGGCGAGACCACATGAGATACTTTGTATTTCCGAGGACGATGATGGTGGAGGAGGAATGATTCCTGACTCCATGGAAGCTTGTAGAGATAAGGTGGAGGAGAAGAGTGGAGAGGACGTCGGAGCTGACTTATCGGCGACGATTCACTCCCGATTCGCCGAATTTCAGTCGTAAGTGATTTCTTATGGATCCGCCTTCTCGATCGCAAAGAGGGGCGCGTTCAGGCTCGTGACTTTTTTTTGTACCTTTTGTTAACTCTAATTCACAATGTTCATTGTACAACTTAGGTGTTGTGTACTCCGAAATGATGCAATATGACAGTGCCTTGTGCTGCTACGTGAAAGCTGCACTTGAGACGCCCATGTATACCGAAGCATATTGTAACATGGGTGTCATATATAAGAACAGTGGTGACTTGGAGATGGCAATCACTTGTTACGAGCGGTAACATAAATGTTACTTCATTGCTAGATTACGTGTGGACAACACGTTTTGCTATGTTTAAGTTATTTTAACTGTTGATATCATTAGGACCGATTTTGACCCAACTAAAATTGAAGACTCGTGTTCAAAATTCTTAATACTTAATTATATCGCAATAATAAAATATTAGTCAACATTAGCAAACACACATTTTTATTACTTTGTATACATTATCTAAGATATTTAATATAAATTAAAATTAACCAATATTTACAATTTTATTTGAAATATGAATATTATATTATGATATACATATTTAAAAGGTTCTAGAAGTTTATATGCATTGAACACGGTACATAATATTTACAAAGTACAATTTATATTTTTAAAACCATATAAATTTATTCATAAATACATTTTTTTACATTTATAGCAGCATAAATAGACAATGGTAGTTAAATTAAAAGTACAACTTTATAGACAAATCAGCTGTATTAGGTAATTTAAAAATTATTATAAAATAAAACATATTTTTAAAAATAGATATTCACGCAAGAATTAGTAAAAAGTAGAAGATATATCTTTTCTCATATAGATCAGACCCGGACAGACAGATATGCTCGTCGAAGAATCTGCTCGTCGAAGAATCTGCTCGTCTGCCACCACTTGATCTAATAATTTTATAACGGTTTTTGTGCATGACACATAAAACCACCTATTAAGGAGCAAAATTCCAGTGACGTTCAAATTCCGATGGTTTATCATAAGCCCTTCTAAAATAAATTCCATCTTTCTTGGCAGTCCAATATCTATTTATGATGTTGGGTAAATTTAATATTAGACATTAACTATTTACCACTGCTCAAAGAAATTTTGTGCGAAAAATATTAGTAACCAGTAATAAAATATAATGTTGTGAAACAAGAGAATAAAATCTGTATGTTTCTGTTATTATTCATAAACATAAGGAGTCATTTATGTATATGCAATTACACCGTCATAGAATAATAGAAAAACTAGAGAAAGAAAATATAAATATGGAAACAGTACAAATCATAAGGAAAATGAAACTAGGTTTGGCCGACTCTCTCTCTAGGCGCCGGGTCTCTCTCTCTCCTCTAGGGCGCGGCCGACTCTCTTTCTCTCTAGCATTGGGCCGGTTATGGACCGGACCGGTTATGGACATCCAAAATATATAACACTCCTTATTGGATGCCATAACCATACAGAGTTTGTAATACACTTTAGATGTTGCCTCATTAAAACCTTACCAGAAAAACCCAGTGGGACAAAACCATGGTGAAGGAAAAAGAGTACAACACGGATTACTCCCCCTGTTCTGAACATCACTAAAGGTCTTTCAGTTAACGCATCCCAATCTGATGCATGAGTTTTCTGAACGTGCAGGTAGGAAGTGATTTGGTGAACAGGTCGACTGAGTTGTCACTGGAACGCACTTGGACGACTTGGACCTCGCCGGCTTTCTGAAGCTCGTGCGTGAAGAAGAACTTAGGCAGGATGTGCTTCGTCCGGTCTCCTTTGATGTAGCCATCCTTAAGCTGAGCAATGCAAGCTGCATTGTCCTCATACATCACGGTTGGCGCGTCCTTGCCTTCGGTCATCCCACAATCAACTCGTATATGGTTGGTCATGGACCGTAACCACACACACTCGCGGCTAGCCTCATGTATTGCCAATATCTCCGAGTGGTTAGATGATGTAGCCGCGATCGTCTGCTTCATGGAACGCCATGATATGGTTGTTCCACCATGTGTAAACACATAGTCTGTCTGTGATCGAGCCTTGTGTGGATCCGAATGATAACCTGCATCAGCAAAGTCAACTAAACCATCTTTGTTATGGTTAGTATAAAATAGACCCAAGTCTTTTGTTCCTTGCAGGTAACGAAGAACATGTTTAATCTCGTTCCAGTGCCTTTGGGTCGGACATGAGCTAAATCTTGATAATAGATTCACGGCAAAACATATATCTGGTCGTGTATGACTAGCCAGATACATCAAAGCTCCTATGGCACGGAGATATGACACTTCGGGACCTAGGACATCTTCATCGTCCATCTTAGGACGGAACAGATCAGTGTCCAGGCCGAGAGACCTCACGACCATGGGGCTAGACAATGGATGAGACTCGGCCATGTTAAATCTCTTGAGTACTTTCTCTGTTTATGCCATTTGATGCACAAGGATTCCATCTTTAATGTACTCAAGCTGTAATCCCAAACAAAATTTTGTTTTTCCTAGATCTTTCACCTCGAATTATTTCTTAAGATATTCAACTGTTTGGGAGATCTCTCCAGAGGTTCCTAGGATATTCAAATCATCAACATACACTGCTATAATCACAAAGCCCTGGCCGAATTTTTATAAAGATACAAGGGCTGATCGGATCATTCTTATGTATCCTTCTCTCTAGGTACTCACTTAACCTATTGTACCACATTCGACCTGGTTGTTTCAATCCATAAAGTGACTTATTCAACTTTATATACTCGATTTGTTTTTCAACTTTATACCCTCTGGTACTTTCATATAAATCTCATTATCCAGTGGTCCATATAAGTATGCAGTTACAACATCCATTAACCGCAAGTCTAATTTCTCTCTTATAGCCAGACTTATCAGGAATCTAAAAGTAGTAGCATCCACCACAGGGGAGTATGTCTCTTCATAATCTATTCTTGGTCTTTGTGAGAATCCTTGTGCAACAAGCCGTGCTTTATATCTAACGACATTACCATGTTTATTTCTCTTCCTCACAAAGACCCACTTATGGCCGACTGGTTTAACATCATATGGTGTCCGGACTATTGGTCCAAAGACATCTCTCTTCTTTAAAGAGTTTAACTCCACGTTTATAGCTTCTTTCCATTTGATCCAATCTGATCGGTGAGTGCACGCTAAGATAGACGTGGGTTTATGATCCTCATTATCATCCATGATTTCAAGTGCTACATTGCATGCAAATATATCATCAATGTCAACATTCTTTCTATTCCATTGTATCCCAGACAAGACATAATTTATTAAGATCTCATTATTATCAGGACCATCAGTACCTTGAATCTTGGCGTCCCAAGAATCATGTTTAGATACATCAGGGCTGGCCGCATCTAAGCATTCATGATCGGCCGCGATCGCTATTAGGGTTTGGGATCGGCTGCGGCTAAGTCTTGGGATTTAGAGACTGTCGCGGTCGTGTCTAGGGTTTCAACAACCTCGGTTTTATTATCTGCACCTTTCTTTGTTTTCCGAGGTTCTTATCTTTGGAACCTATTAGTCTACCACGTTTCAAACGTTGTCTAGACTCTGTAGCAATTTCATTGTGTCCCTCTTGAACATCAATTCTTATTGGTGCATTAGCAGCTGGTATATATGACTTAGCCACTCTTTTCGGGTCAGCAAATTGGCACATAAACGGCACAGCAAAATGTCTTAAGATGGGATATGCCTGGCTCATGACCCGTAAGCAATTGTAATGGAGAATATCTATGTTCACTAGACGGTCTTGTCCGAATCAATTCGTCCGCGTGTAAGACCGCGTGTCCCCAAGCTGTAGCCGGAAGGTTAGACCTCATAAGAAATGGTCTAGCTATGAGTTGTATGCGTTTTATGAATGATTCGGCCAAGCTGTTCTGTGTATGTACATGTGCCACGAAGGGTTCCACACTTACCCCCATGGACATAAAGTAATCATTAAACGCTTGGGACGTGAACTCACCAGCATTATCAAGACAAAGAGTAAAATTCTCGGTGGCCACTTTGTTCAATACGGCATTGGCTTCTATCATACCAACCTTGGCGTAATAAAGGCCAGTAGAGAGCGCATGTATAGACTCTAGGACTTTCTTATGTCCTTGGCCGATCTCTATGATCTAAAGGAACTCTTTATTTCCTTCGCCCGTAGTCTCAATATGAAAACCATTCATTCGAATGTCTTTAAAGCTCAATAGGCTTCTCTTAGAGCTGGGTGAATATAATGCATCATATATCTCTAGATGCGTACTCTTAGGCAACAGGATGTTGGCCTGGCCGTAGCCCTCTATGAGACTGGCTATACCCGCAATGGTATTGATATTGGCGTTTTTCATTGTTAGATTTAAGAAATATCTTTTGTCTCTTAAGATCGTGTGGCTTGACCCACTGTCCACAACGAATACATCCATATCATATTTCATTCTTCAGAACAAACTATGGAATGATACTTTAGAGACTTCTTATAAAAACTTTCATTCATTAATAAAATAAGTTCAAAGCAATCAAAACATAGAAAACACAAAGCAAAGCACACAAAAACATAGATGTCGAATTAAACTTCATTCTTTTAGACAATCTGAAGTTTCATAATCCATAAGATCGTCTTGTTCATGATTGAAATCATTTTCACCATCTTGATAAGTCATGTGAGCTTCAGGATTCTCCCCTTTCAAACTCTCTTGGTAGAGATCAACGAGATGTTTGGGAGTCCTACATGTCTTAGCCCAATGATTGTCCATACCACATCTATGACACACGGATTTGGTCGAGTTTTGTGGCTTGAATTATGTACCACGGCCTCGGCCATGTCCACGGCCTCCATAGGAGCCACGGCCATATGAGTTACCTCGGCCTCGACCGAACGAATTACGGCCTCAACCACCACGTCCATGCCATTTTCCACGACCACGGTCATGTTGGCTATTACCCTGGAAATGGTTCGACTCTTTCTTATCATCTACGGTCGCATGTGCCTCAGGTAATAGATTTGTTCCAGGAGGTCTCAATTCACTGTTTCTCATCAACAGTTCATTGTTCTGCTCAGCGAGCAAGAGACAAGAGATCAGATTAGCATAAGTAGAGAAGCCCTTCTCACGATACTGTTGTTGTAACAACACATTGCTTGTGTGGAAGGTGGAAAAGGTTTTCTCAATCATATCCTTATCTGTTATATCCTCACCACATAGTTTCAATTTCGAAACTATTTTAAATAGGGCCGAGTTATATTCGTCCACAGACTTAAAGTCCTGGATTCTGAGATTCCTCCAATCATATGTAGCCTTTGGTAATAACATTGTTCTCTGGTGATCATATCTCGTTTTCAACTCTGTCCAAAGGTCTAGAGGATTCTCAATAGTCAAATATTGATCTTTGAGACTCTCAATAAGATGATGGCGTATAATCAATATCGTATTGTATCTATCTTTCTCACTTGCATTATTATCTTCGGTGATACATTCACAGAGTCCATTGGATTTCATGATGGTCTTAGTATCAAGTGCCCATTGCAAGTAATTATCTCCAGAGATTTAGGGCAGCAAAATCCAAGTTGTTGATTTTCGACATCTGAAATCATATGTTTTATCTTTAAGATTATAGTGTTCAATGTTCTCTATATGATGCAATCAAAACAAGCTTAAACGGATATGCAATGTTTAAACAAGCCGCACGTCCAAACGAGGTGATCAGTTCATTCGGATATGATGCAAGCCGCACGGCCGAGACAAGTATGAACAATCTTATCAAACGGTTTCTATATGATCTTAATGCAATCGGTTATTCATCATAGCAAGAACGATTCTAAGTGATCATGAAACCTCAATAAAACAATCAAGCAATGTATCGAGGGGTTTAGTTACTATCAACCTAACGATCATATTCAATGAGATAATGCAATTAGGGTTTCAATATAAGCAAGTCTGGTTAGGGATTAATCAAGACTATCAAGCGATTCCAAATTCATTCAATCGGTTTTATTAATTCAAACAACTGAATTCAAGAATGAGATTGATCAATCCTAGCAATCGGTTCTATGTGATGATAATCAGATTCAAAACATTCAATCACATAAACAATCAAATCAAATTTCGATTTCAGATTAGGGTTTGCATGGTATGCATGCGGCTAGGCTTTAGGGAATTAGGGTTTCGATTTTAGTCAAGCAATAAGATTCAATATAGGTTATTAGGGATTGGATCTATTGCCTTAGGGTTTGGTTCTTAGGTTTTAGTTTTACCTAAACCTCAATGTCGGGTTGAATGTATCACCGAATAGAGAAGAACGCGGGCTGATCGTTGTTGTCGGGTCGCAAACAGGTTGTTGTCTGTCGCGAACGGATTGAAGCTGAGACGAGTCGCGAACGGGAGCAAGCAGCTATCGGGTCGTGAACGTGCTGGCTGTCGAGCTGCGAACGGTATCGGGTCGCGTCGAGCAGGCTGAGATCGTGTCTCGCGAACAGGCTGAAGTCGCGAGCTGAGGAACGGACTGAGGTCGCGTGTTGAGATCGGGAACGCCTTTAGTATGGGGTTTTAGGTTCTCGATCAGATTAGGGTTCGTCGGCTTTAGGGTTTATCGCCGGGATGAGATTAGGGTTTTAGGGTTCGGACTTTAGCTTAGGGTTTAGAGCGTAATCGTGCTGATAACGTGTTGTGAAACAAGAGAATAAAATTTGTATGTTTCTGTTATTATTCATAAACATAAGGAGCCCTTTATATATATGCAATTACACCGTCATAGAATAATAGAAAAACTAGAGAAAAGAAATACAAATATGGAAAGAGTACAAAACATAAGGAAAAGGAAACTAGGTTTGGCCGACTCTCTCTCTACGCGCCGGCTCTCTCTCTCCTCTAGGGTGCGGCCGACTCTCTCTCTCTCTAGCATTAGGCCGGTTATGGACCGGGCGGGTCATGGACATCCAGATTTATAACATATAACAAATTTTGTGGCTAATTAATAATACTTCCAAACCTTTGTAGATGGGCTCTGTCAAATCAAACCAAATTTCGCCCAGTCGCTTAATAACCTTTGGTGTTGTCTACACAGTCCAGGTTTGATATTAGAACAAGGGCGTCTCAATGATTCCTTAAAAATAATAAATAGAGTCAATAGAATGGTAATATTACAGGGGGAAATGGATGCTGCTGCCAGCATGATCGAGAAACAATCCAGGTAAAATCCACCTAAGCAGAAACTTTTAACAACTTAGGTTTGATTTTTCTCTCTCCTGTTATTTACGAGGTATCCTGACATGAGACCACTGCTCGGGAATTATAGTCCTCCATGAGTTTTAGATTGTTTTTCTACTTTCCTGGTGCTAAGTGCCGTTTATATTCTGTTATAACCACTACCACCATCGGATATATATATCTTCCCAGATTTCTCCACTCATTCAGTATCTTATTTCATTGAAGCGCTTCTCAGGCATCATGATTACACAAAGTACAAAGTCGTGGTTTATTCAGTGGTCGTTAAGGTATTTTTTTCTTTTCTTGATTTTTTTTTATATATGTATTATACGTTTTCCGTTAAAGCGATTCATTTCCTCCCTTTTGAGCAACTAATCTCTCATGGTTTTGCAGGCATATGCAAAAACATTTAGGTTTAGGGATAAAATGTTGAAGAAAGATGGAGTTTGACACATTGTATTACTGAAAAATGCCGACGCTAATATATTGACATTATGAAAATTTTGAGTATGATTTACATTTCATGCAGTTTGGACACATTCCCTTATGATGGAACAACCACTACCTGTGAATCTCCCTATACATGTGAGTCCCATGTGTTATTATGGCTGGTTCAGTACATGCTCATAATGTTGATGTCAGTCTTCTCAGCAAACGTTGGTAAGCTCTCGGTTATGTTTTTGTTTCTTGGCAAAATTGCTTCTTACTCGGGACATCCCGTCTTCTTTTTTATTCAGGTTTAGGACACCTGGTTGCTTAAAATGAGGATGAGTATGTGCAGTTATCTGTTGATCCAGCTTCTGATGTGACCGCTCTTTCAAAACTGAGATAAGTCTTGGTCCGTCCTTTGCTGTTGCTCTTGAATCCGCATACCGGAATATGTGGAAAAAGTACTGCAAAGGTGAAAAGTACCGTCCTTAAAGAAAATTCAATGCCTTTGCAGATTGTGGACTCATATGGGTGAAGATCTGAAAGAGAGTCAGTCCATGAGATCTTCCTCTCTTTTTCACTTCCAAGACTATAGGAACTAGACTTGTAGATTACTTGTCTAGTAAAAGGAATTTTGTAAAATCACTCTTTTTCTTTCTTTTTCTTTTTGGTTCTCTCATCCAGCTTAATTTAGCTTTATAGTGATTCTTGGTAAGTTTAGGGGGAAGTGGATTTAATTGGAGTTTTTCGTCTCGTTTGAGAGATAAAGTTGTTGCATCAGATAGGGACATAGGGTTTAAGTAATGAGCCATATGATAGTAAATGGAGTATACTTTTATAGCCAAAGCTTTTCAGCGCCTAGGTTATCTGTTAAGTTTGAAAATCATGCGTAGTAGTTGCCACATTGACATAACTGAAGATAATAAATTATTAAACCACCAGTATATATGTATATTTAGTTAAAAAAAGTCTACAGACTGTTGACTTGTATTATTATATATAATTATGCTTTGCTAACTCCATATATACTAATAAGTGCACTAGCAACTACTCTTCATTCCCCACTTCGTCTGCTCCATTGATTCTACCAAAACCATATAAAGTACTATAAAAATCACTAATCTTGTTACTTTTCTTCACCACCAAAGCATCAAACTGTCTACTGATTCTCCTCTTCAAAGTAACTCAAAACATTTAATTAATCTCAAGAAAGATGAAGAACGAATCTACCGTCATTGATGTCCCTGCGGAATCTAGCTCAGCCATGAAAGGATCAGCTCCTTTAATCGGTGTGGCTAGAGACCACACTACTAATGGCTCAGGTGGATACAAGAGAGGTCTCTCAATCTTCGACTTCCTCCTTCGTTTAGCTGCCATTATTGCAGCATCAGTAGCCGCTGGAACGATGTTTACAAGCGACGAGACTCTTCCCTTCTTTACACAGTTCTTACAGTTCGAAGCTGGCTACGACGATCTACCAACTTTCCAGTTACGTGTTTATTACATGTCTGATGTCAATTATACTGTTTTTCTTGTGACGCAAGTCACCTAATGATGTCATGTGTTGTTTTTCAGGTTCTTTGTGATTGCCATGTCCATGATCTCAGGATATCTCCTCCTATCTCTCCCTTTCTCCGTAGTCACCATCGTTCGCCCTCTCGCCACAGCCCCAAGACTCCTCTTGCTCGTTCTAGACACTGTACATACTCCAACCTCTTCAATACTATTATTATGTAACCAATATTGCTAAAACTCTAATGATTTACTGATAGATAAATAATTTATATATGATTAAATCAGGCGGCAATGGCGTTTAACATGGCAGCTGCGTCATCGGCTGCGGCGATAGGGTATCTAGCACACAATGGAAACCAGAACACGAACTGGCTCCCCATTTGCCAACAGTTTGGAGACTTCTGTCAGAAAACCAGTGGAGCTGTGGTCTCCTCCTTTGTCTCGGTCGTCTTCTTCATCATTCTCGTCGTCCTCTCCGGTGTCGCTCTCAAAAGGCACTAATCACTTACAAATATGTGTTCATTATTGTTAAAACTATTAATTATAGTCCTGTCCTGCCTTGTGTCTGTTGTGTTGATCTTTTTGTAAAAGGAAAATGAAAATGTGATGCTTTTGTGAAAGAAAAACGAAATGATTTTCTCAAGTTGCATCTTCTTTAGTTAAGTATTTTACTCGTTTCCTTACTGTTGATTAAAACAGATAATGAATGTCACGTTTACCACTAAGTGAGTTTCTTACATTTTTTATATTGATATTTTAATAACATTTTGTTATAATTTTGTAAAAAGTAAACCATTAATAAATGGCATGTGTATAACTGAAGCATTTAGCAATTTCTCAAATGGAAAAAAGATTTATTTATCTTCAATTATTTATTTATCTTGCTATTTTGCTGAGCATGTACTCACTAGCAACTTATTATCTTTTCATTTTGTTTGGTAATTCATTGCCAATAGCTGCGCATAGAGAATCTCATTCTCATGCAAGCACCAGTGACTACAATCTTGAGGAGCATTTTCAGGAACATCCGGACCACGATACCTTGAAGGATGACCATCTTTCCTGAACTCAGCCAGATATGTAATGTTCATAAACTTAACCCTTCAATATTCATATCTCATTTCTTGCAATACTTTAGAGATATAACTGTTGTGGACAGGATCAGATTCCATCTTCTTCATATCAATCTCTGGCTCTGTCTCTGCATCACACAAACCACCCAAGTTCCATGTCCCATTCCTACAACAACCAAAAGAAAACACTTAATTAATAAAACCAATTTTAAAGACTCTTGTCTGATTCTCCTTAGACTGTTGTGAAAACATACCTATAATGCACAGGAGAAAGGCTTCTGAAGAAGATATAACTATTCTTGGGGTCTAGTCTCTCTAAAACCCATGACTTTCATGTCTTTAAAGACTTCTCAAACCCCTCCATTACACTCATTGTCTTGTTTAACTTACCTCCCTCCTGAAAAAAGACACCTCTGAAACAACAACAACAACAATGACAGTAAGAGTACTTATCGATCACCTTTGTCTTGTTTGAGTTCACATGAAGATTCTTACGCGTTAAAGGTTTTGTCCTCGTTCCACCAATGTCCTGTGTTAAAGACCAAAACATCAGACCCGGCCCATCTTTTTGACTGCCAGTTAAACTCATCGACTCTAACCGTCATTCTGACATCTTCCGGTGAGTTCTCAGGTGGCCGACCAATCACGACAAGAAACGGGGTTCTATGATACTCAACGGTTAGGTTATGTTCTGGAAACCGCATCGAAAGGAAACCCTTGTGCTTGGTTATAGGGTTCCCATTAACTTCATATATCTCAGATTCGTTAGAAGCAGCTTGTGAAAGCATACACAAAAGAGACTCCCATTGGTTTCTTCCGATGGCATCTCCGACAGACACTATCCTCCTATTCCGACTCCTCTCCAGAAAATCACTTACGTTGAATCTATAATCGTTTCACACCAAAACAATGTCGTAACCCTAGATGTTTGTCTTAACCTAGACCATTGCCTTGAGTCTCAAGCAACAACAAAAAAAACATAAACCGACACTCTTCTCCGTAAGATCGCAGCAGCCGTGTGGTTGCCATCGCCATTGTCGAAAACCAGACTCTTTTCTACCGTTATTCAGACAACGAAAACCAGAATCCAGAAACCGACACTCTTCTCCGTAATAGGTTTCGTGAACGTCACATTTTCGTCTAAGAACCCATTTACCGTATGAATAGTCGACTACATACCTCGTTATTTCTTGGTTCCTTCCTTTTCCCTGAGAGCATGATTATCCTATGATTAGGCCTGGGGCGTTCGGGTACCCGTTGGCGTTCGAATCGGGTTTTTCGGGTTTACGCTCCTAAGTTCCTTACTAAAATTTTATTAATACGGTCGGGTTCGGATAATAACACTTCGGGTTCAGTTCAAAATTGTATTACGTCACAAAACCCATAAAGTAATCATATATCGTACGGATTCGGGTTATATCGGTTCGGTTCAAAAATAACTGAAGTAAAAAATAAAATTTTTGAAGCAAAACATAAAGAAAAACATCTAAATTAAATAAAAATTAATCTATCACACATAAAATTGATAAAATAACAATAAAATATTAAATCAAACATGAAAACAAACATCATTTATAAACAATATGTATTGCCTTATAGAGAGTAGAATTTTATTTCAATGAGCAAATTATAAAATATTATTTATAACTAATTGTGTACTTAAATCATTTATTATTATTTTAATATTTATTATTATATATCATATTACCACAAATATTGAATTTAATAATGGGAATACTTATATATATTTCAAAATATTTATATTGACTATTAATTTCGGATTTTTTGGGTTACCCATTCGGGTTCGGTTAATAACACTTCGGATTCAGATATTTTTTGTACCACCCTACAAGACCCGTTCGGGTATTTTTACATTCGGGTCGGATAACGGGTCGGATTTTTCGGTTCGAGTTCGGTTCAGATTTCGGGTTCCGGATTTTATGCCCAGGCCTACCTTTAAGTGGGTTTCTTAATGATTATTTAATACTTTAAATGTATTTAAGTGGGGTTAAGAACTCTAGTTAAGAAACTCTCATTTTAAGCGGTCCAATGAGAGTTTCTTAATTAGGGGTTCTTAAAAAAAAAAAAAAAGTTAGATAAAATTCATTTATTAAATAAAAAATATTAAAAGATAACATTTAAAACATTGATATAAAACAAAACATAAAAATAAAGATTAGTACAATAATCGAGAATAATTTGAAAGAAACATTTCGAACTCAGTTGTTGTCTTCATCACGTCCAAACTTACTCCATAAATGTTCAACCAAATCAGCTTTGAGCTGTTGATGCATTTGTCTATCACGAATTCTAGTTCGAACACCCATCATATTGGCGATATTTGAAGGGATATCTGTAGAATACGTGAGATCGACATGTGAAGTTCCGGTGTCTTCTCCTTGTTGGAACTCTAAAACATCAAAATGAGTGTATCCATCTTGTTCGTCTTCTACTATCATATTATGGAGTACAATACATGCTCTCATAATCCTCTCAGTTTTGGCTTTATCCCAAAAAAGTGCTGAATTTTTAACAATGGCAAAGCGAGCTTGCAAGACTCCAAAAACCCGCTCGACATCTTTTCGGACAGCTTCTTGATGTTGAGCAAATAAAACTGCTTTTGGCCCTTATGGTATTGGAATAGATTGGATAAAAGTTGTCTATTTCGTGTAAATACCGTCTGTGAGATAGTAAGTCAAATGATACTCTCTTCCATTGACGGAGAAAGTGACTTTTGGAGCTTGACCTTTTATTATGTCATCAAAAACAGGTGAGTGATCAAGAACATTGATATCATTTAAGGAACCTGGAGGTCCCAAAAATGCATGTCATATCCATAGATCATGCGAAGCAACCGCTTCTAAAACGATTGTGGGTTTTGCCGAACCACGTGAATATTGACTTTTCCAAGCGGTGGGACAATTCTTCCACTCCCAATGCATACAATCGATGCTTCTTATCATCCCGGGAAATCCACGATGCTCACCAATATCAAGTAAACGTTGAAGATCAGCTGGTGTTGGTCTTCTGAGATACTCATCTCCTAATAAATATATTATTCCTTCCACAAAATGTTCCACACATGACCGAGTAGTGGTTTCACCGAGTCGGAGGTATTCATCAACAACATCAGCCGCGGAACCATATGCCAAGACACGAATGACTGCTGTACACTTTTGAAGTGGAGAGAGACTAAGCCTTCCGAGAGCATCTTTCTTTTGTCGAAAAAAATCAACTTCATTGGAGAGTCGATCAACAATAGGCATGAACAATGGCTTGTTCATTCTAAATCGTCGTCGGAATAGATTTTCAGGATATGTTGGAGTTTCACTGAAATAATCATTCCATAAATGTACATCTCCTTCTTCACGATTCCGTTCGATATGAACTCGTTTTTTTCTTTTTTTCCTTCCTTCTTGATCATCATAACTAATGGCTAAATTTTCAAATGTTTGATCAAAATGTTGATCAAAATATTGATCAAAATATTGATCAAAATTTTTATTATCTACTCCCTCAAAAGTGTTATGAAAAGAAGAAGCCATAGAATTGATATTTTTGATTCTTTTGTCGAATAAGAAAAAGGGTGTGTTTATTCTTTTTGACTGGAAAGAGAGAATGAAGATTGTGATCAATCGAAAGAGAGAATGAAGCTTGTGATCAAGAGAGAATAACGCTTGTGATCTTCTCATCAAGAGAGAATAATACTAGTGATCAAGGAGAAAGAAAGAATGAGGCTTTGTGATCAAGGAGAAAGAGAGAAGAACACTAGTGAATCAATTTTTTTTTTGCTGAGATCTCGGTTTTGTTGAGATCAAGGAGAAAGAGAGAATCAATTTTTCTTTAGAGACGTGAGAAGTAAAGAAGAAGCATTTGTGATTATATAGACAAGCATAAACTTTATAAAATCAATGTTTCACTCGACCACTCTTGTGACACATACAGACAACCCAAGTGACATATACATCTTGTGACACATACGGACCACTCAAATGACATACATCTTATGACACATACGGACAACTCTTGTGACTTCCATCTCTTGTGACACATACAGACAACGCTTGTGACTTCCTTCTCGTAACATCCTCTCTGGTCACATACGGCCTCTCGCGACATCCTCTCTGGTCACATACGGCCTCGTGACATCCTCTCTGCAAGTACACACACGCAAACAAGTAAACTCCTTGTGTTTTAATAATACATGAAGCATTGAAATAAAATAAACCGAGCATTTAAATAAAACAAACCGAGCGTTGAACATTTCACATTGAAATAAAACACAGAGCATTTAACATAGAGTTCAAACAACTTAAGACACATAACCGAGCATGGAACAAAATCTGAAACAGAACATGAAACACATAGACTAAAGACACTGAAACAATAACATGACACAAGTACAAACATTTAACCCAACATCTCTGAAATTAGCTTCTCCTTCAGAGCTTCTTCAAACTGAGATCTGGCTCGTTTTTATCAATGAGACTCTGGAGCAGACCCATCTTAAGTCTTTCTTTAGCCGCCAAGTCTTGCTCTTTGATAGACCACATGCGCTGATACTCCGAGACACCCAGTTGATCAACTACGTTTCTCTTACCACCTGCTCCTTTAGCTGCCTTAACACTAACAGGACGTTTGGTGGGGTGATCATCATTCGTAGTTGCCTGAGAGATAGCCTCTTCCCCTCCATCCTCACACCTTCTCTTCTTAGCGCTTGATGTTTGTGGTCCATCAAGCTTAGCACTTGCAAGGGCACTCCATTTCTGATCGTTTTTCAGCTCCTCCAAAGCATGGTGAAGATTAAACTTAATCTTATGATCGTTGAAGAATATTTGGTGCTCTGACCACTAGTTTTATGTCTTGTTGCAGCCTCATAGAAGCCATAGAACTTACAAACAAGATCGTTCATCTTCTGCCACCTTTGCTTACACTGAATGGCCTCTCGTTTTTGACCTCTTTCCACCTTTGGACTAGCTGCATAGTAAGCTGCTATGCGTTTCCAGAAGGTACCGGCTTTCTGCTCATTGCTTACAATAGGGTCTTTGCTTGTGTTTAGCCATGCGCTAATGAGCACAAGATCATCTGTGGGAGTTCATTTCTTCCTTTCTTTGCGCTCTCGAGGTGAGTCTTCACAGAAGCTGGAAGTTTCAGTACATTGAGTACTGAAACCAGGGACTTGTGATGAAAAACTCGCATAATGAAAGGGTTCAGGATGGACAATATCTTGTTGACTGTTCAACAGGTCAACAAAATTCGTTGTCTGAGTAAATGGTTTCGTTGAATCCATTTCCTAATATGCGAGAGAAGATAGGAAGAAGAAGAAAGGTGTTTGAAGAAGAATAAAATGGGAGATCGTGTTAGAAGATGAAAAGAAAAGAGAGAAAGCCCCGGTTTTAATACATGAAAAGAAAAGAAGGTTGTGTTAGTTGGCTTTTAATTGCCTTAACTCTTTGAGTTAAGTTGAGATGAGTAGACTTCTATCTAACATATTTATTACCAAGCTTTTAATTGCCTTTACTCTTTGAGTTAAGCACACAGTCCTAACACGCATTCATCTCTAATACAAGCATTCATCACAACTGAGAGTTATCAGAAGCATTCATCACAACCACAACCACAACCTAACAACCATATTCACTAAGCATAACCTAACTCTAACAAGCATTTAGTAACCTAACCGAGAGTCGCAAGTAGAGAGATCAAGTTTGCACACTTACCTAACCGACATGGGGTGATTCGCCTCCAAGAAATAAGCTGTCTTTGGCTCCTCAAGTTCTCACTCCCGATGCATTCTGATCTCAAACCAAATTAGCAATGCACTCAGTGTAATCACGAACCATATAATCAAAAAACAAGTGTCTTCATATTCATAACACCTAATTTAATCAGTGATTTCAATTACCTACAAAACTCTAATTAAAATCTCTTTCAACAGAGTGAAAAGAAGGAAAAAGACCCAATCTTGATGATAATGGTATCACATCGGAAGAACTTGAGCTTCTCCATGGTGGCAGGGTGGAGAGATGCAACGAAGTTATCATCATTGATGGCTTCATCGACGACAAGTCTCTTGGGAGACTTCTTCTTCTCCACAATAGCCGATAGAGAAATCTTTCTTCGATTTCCTGATAACAAGATAAAAAAGAATTCACCTTTGAACATTAGACACTAGATCAATCAAAACCCTCATCGAACAAAATACAAAGAAGGATGAGGTGAGAAAGTTAATTACTTGGGTAGTTGATCTCGAAGTTGAAGAGATCGTGAGAGACATCTGAAAGAGCGATGGAAGAGACCGTGCGGAGACGAGAGAAGATGGAAAAGACGCCATTCGGAGCAAGAGAGTCGTCGATCGTGGTGAGTTTCCATTGTTACGAAGACGGCGAAGATGAGAGAAGACGGAGGAGACACCGTCAGAAGCGAGAGAGTCGTCGAGCGTGGTGGGTTTTCATCGTTCTTCGGACGGCGAAGAGGAGAGAAGACGGAGGAGACGGCGAAGAGGAGAGAAGACGGAGGAAACGGCGACAGTAGCGAGAGAGTCGCCGATCGTTTCTCTTCCCTTCGGAGAAAACGAGAAAACCAAAAGACAAAAAAGAAGAAAGAGAGAAAGGAGAGAAGAATAAGATTTGATCTCTCTCCCTTCTTGACGTGAAATTTGTGAATATGTGATCTTGTTTACCAAAGTATTAGTAATAAATATATATGTTCCGGGAACGCAATAAATACGTAATTAATAATCAATAGATCCACTATTAATTCACCCATGTGAGAAAACACAAATTTCAATAGATGAATATTACAAAAGCAATTAACTTATAATAAAAAAATGTTTCCTCACATGCTCGCTTCTACATGTGTTATCTAAATGACATTCAGTTTCCCAATATATTTAAAACTATTATGTTTTCATTAAAACTATTTATATATTATTCATCAATTTGATGAGTTTCTTCTGATTTTCAAAGCGGGTAGCTTTACAGTTTCTGCCCTTGTAAAATACGAAAGCATTGTTACATAATGTTGAAGTTATCCATACATGATACATGATAGCGCATGCTGCTTTTTGCTTTAAATTCTAAAAAAAATTCATAATAAAAATCAATAGCAAATCACTACTTTTATAGTATTACTAGAAATAAAGAAACAATTTGAGATTGAAGAATCAAGCGATTTATTACCATACTAAAAAGAGAATCGTGCATACAAGGCAAGTCTATGAAGACTTACCTTTACAACATGTGCAAAGGATTTGAGCTTTTGACTAATTTATGGATATATGATTATACATAGGGAAATATCCTTAAAAAAATTTATATCACAAATATAGATTGTAAAGATTAAAATGACCAAAATGTTTCATTAAAAAGGTAAATATACACTTATATCCCTATGGTTAACTAATTCCTTATTGTTTAGAGTTAAGGTGTGAGATTTGGAATTGAGATTTAAAATTTTATAAAATAAAATATAAATATTAAAAATTTGAAAATAAAAATTCTAAAAATAGTTTCAAAAAGTATTTTCAAATTACAAAAAGAAATTTTGAAAAAATAAGTAATTAAAAAAATAAAATTTTATAAAATAAAATATAAATATTAAAAATTTGAAAATAAAAATTCTAAAAATAGTTTCAAAAAGTATTTTCAAATTACAAAAAGAAATTTTGAAAAAATAAGTAATTAAAAAAATAAAATTTTATAAAATAAAATATAAATATTAAAAATTTGAAAATAAAAATTCTAAAAATAGTTTCAAAAAGTATTTTCAAATTACAAAAAGAAATTTTGAAAAAATAAGTAATTAAAAAAATAAAATTTTATAAAAAAAATCGAATTTGAAAACATATAATCTAAAACTATAAAAAAAATATTATTTTTAATTATTATTTTAATTTTTTTTTTTAATTTTTAATTTTTTTATTTTTTTATATATCTAAGGTATAATGATCATTATTAAATGAAACATTTTGGTCATTTTCCTTCTTATGGTCTATTTTTATGATTAAAACTTAAAAATTGTCTATTTAAGAGAATTGCCCTTATACATATGTTTCTTTTTAATTTACTATGTTCCTACGTGTAGTTATATTACTTATATACATAAACAAACATAATAAAAAGATAAATACTATCAAGTAGTTATATATATAATCTTTCTCTTTTTTTAACAACATATAATCTTTTAAATGGCCAAGACTACTAGTTAATTTCCCAAAACTCTAGTATTTGGACCCAGGGCGAAAACTCAAATGGCTTTAAAGCCCAGCCCAGAGAAAGAAAGAGAACAGACTTCTTTGTTATGGTGTGGATGAGAGAACTCTTGAAGAGCACTTCAGGAACCAAAGAGAGGAGACGAGAATATCTGAATTATAAATACGAACTAGAAAACATAGAATAGCAAAGTCCTTATCGTTTCGTTTGCATTTACATTTGCAATTGCGTTCCATGTTATATTATAATCATAAAAATGGCAAACGTAAACGCAAAGAAACAATTGGGACCGTAACTCGTTTGTTTTGTCAGAATGAATATCTTGTATAAATGATTCAGATATTCCTTCCACACTTTCTCTGCAGTTCAAAAGAAAAAAACAAAGAGAATCAAAAGAAGAGTAATATAGAATAAAATGGTCCTTAGGTTTTGCTTTGGACCAGATAGAGAAGGCGTTGTAAGTTGTAACATAACATACATTTTTACACACATGCTATGCCCTCTTCTTTAATTATGTGTTAGGGCCACAGTTTTTTCTTCATGTAATCTCATCACATGAATCACAACATTTCCCAAATCATCTTTCATCGTCATTGATTCATATACATGCACGTATACATGATACAAGCTCTCAAATGACCTTTTTGCGAGTTTCATTGAAGTTATCTCAGATTCTCAGGCATCAAATAATACACATTTTTAACTCTCTGGCTCAAATGTTGAAAAAGAAAATTCTACTCTTTTTTTATTTTTGTTTTCAAATTGGTTAAATAGTAAATAACTAAGTACATAATAATAAAGTTATACTGATATTAATTGTCCTCCTTTTTGGTGTTTGTCTATGACAACTGGGCCAAGTATGGACTCATAATCTAAAGTCAAAATCTAAAAGATTGTCCATTCGTTTCGGATATCGTCAACCTCGTCTATCTCCTACCTGTTCCATTGCTTCCCCAGCAAATGAGATATTCTGTTCACAAAACCATCACGCAACTATTGTTATTATTATCACTTTATCTTCTGCATAAAAAATCATGCTACGGTACAGAAGAAAAAGAAAATTAAAATCATGTTAGGCTACAAAGTTATCATCAACAAATTGGCCATGTGCTTTACATTCAAGTGCAGTATTAGTCATCCTGATTCCTTCTATACAATATTTATTAAACAAAAGCTCTTTCAGGTCTATTTAAAAAAATTACTAAGTTTCTATGTCTCATCTCGAGAAACAGCCACGACATCTGTTTAATACTTAATTATTGGCATAGTAGCATAGACATACTTGACGTAAGCAAATTGAATATGACAGAATGAGAAAAACAAAATATTACCATTGGATGAGGAGTTGAGTAATAGTAAAAGTGTTGGCCATTGTAGCCGTCGGGACACGGTGGTGGCTCGACAACGTCGCCGTGACATTCCAGGTTAACTCCAAATAGCCTCACCGTCCTCGAGCTCCCTGTAACCACCGTCGGTGTCTCAGCGACGGCGCCTACAATTTTCCACCGTCGCGACACGCGCGCGTCTTTTAGTTACATATTTTTTTTTATTAGTTAGAGGAAGAAATAACGAGCACGTTAGTCTAAGTTGATTGGACGGTTCTCCTTAGTTTACAACTTGACGAAGATTATTGAAATTGCACGCGGCTTTATTTTCTTGTCCAGAATAAAAATGACATGACGAAAGAAAAACAAAGAGATATATCTATTACAAAATGTTATTTCAGGTTGTTATTTTACATATATATACACATGCAACTAATCTAATTGTCACATATTTTAGGATAAAATAAAATAACTCCTGGGCGATTTTAATTCCGACAATTTTGTGTAAGAAAATAAAATATCCACCAGCTAAAATGGTTAAGCTCAGTCTAAATTATGTTTAAGGTAATCTAAAACACCAAGCATAAAATAATAACCTATATTATAAAAATGTACGAACGTATATATTTTGGTGAAAAGAAAAGACATTATCTATGACACATATCTTTAAAAACAGTAAGTGTATATATATCTGACACAGATAAGAGAAAAATAACAAAAAAAAAAATTGAGATAAGAGATAAAAAGTTTTACCATAGTGTGAATACTCTTGGTGAATGTTAGGGTAAGAACTAGTTGACGCGTGTACTTGACGGTATGGTGTAGTCAAGCCGTTGCTCCAGTACGCCGTCGTGTTAACTCGAGCATCTTGAGAGACGACGGAGATGGCGGAAGGGGAAGAAACCTCGCCGCGTTTTCGCCAACCAATGAAGACTCTATGTAGATCAAAACGGTGGCGCTGAAAGAAAACAACGTCCCCTGCGTGGAGCTGCTTGTCTTTCACGTACCTGCTCCATCCTTTGGTCAACACGTAGCTTTGGCTACTGTTCCAATACGAGTATCTGAATTTCCAACACTTGCCTGACTCGTCCTCGAAGGTCAGAAGCATCCCTTTCTCCGTCGTCTCGGCCGCCGCCACGTCATCGGCGGCATTATTGAGAGGGAAGTGTTTCTCGGCGTGTTGTTTCGGTATGACTAAACGATTTAGCTTTCCGACGTCGCTTGGTGTTAGTGATTTCTCGAACAAATACTCTCTATCAACAACGGCGTCGTTTTGGTGATGGTGCAACGAGGGAGTGTTGTGGTGGATGTCCCTCGAGTAATGGTTGCCTGACATTTTTTTTGCTTGTGAGTGAGAGAGAGTAGAGAGGATGTGCAGAGGTTTGGTGGTGAAAGGGAGATGGGTAATGGTACTAATATAGTATTATACGAAGGAGAGAGGAAAAGAGAGTGTGTAGAAAAAAAAAAAATTGGG
>NC_027748.1:40179626-40232822 GCF_000695525.1 Brassica oleracea var. oleracea | reverse complement strand
CTCGTAGGAGCCTCGTGTTCCGATTGGTCATCCCAGCCCCATTGCTTCTCCATTTGGTAAGTAGTGTGGGGGGGGGGGCAATTGTTTGTCCATGTTGCAGGTTTGGTTGGACAACATTGAGATGTGGCTCTCACCAGACCCGTCTTTTTGCTTGGGTTCGCGTTTACTTCCGAAGTCGAACCAAATAAGTGTAGTTCTTAGTGTTCTTTGGACTAGCCAGATGGCGCTCCTAGGGTTCTCAAGAGTGTGTAGCTGCTGAAAGCTCTTGGCGTTCGGGTTCTTCGTCCATCGGTGGTGGTTCGTGAGACTTGAGTTTCCTTGACTAGGACCGACAAAGCTGTGCGAGATGGATTCCAATCAGTTGGAGTAGCGCTGCGGGCAAGCCAATATCTACCAAGGCGTGGTCTCATGGTATATCAAAGGTTTTCTTCCCATGCGGCAATGTCATCACTTGGTCAAGCTTTTTCTCTATGTCATTTTGATTGCTCTATATGTTCATGTCTAAATATGTATGTGGTCACTGGGAATTGTTTTTTCTTTTTTTCTATGTTGTTGCTTTAGTTTATTTTCATCTGCTACTAGTTTGCTTTGTAACTTTTGGCACAAAAGAAAATGGTATAAAATTTAACATTTTTACCAAAAAAAAAAAAGAAGTAAAAACACAAAGATAGTGATGGACTAGAATCGTTGGTAATACAATATCAATTGTTGTTCATATATAATTGTTAGTTCGCGTTATGAAATATAAAATTTAAACAGTATACAAGTACAATAGTTTCACGTTACTAAAGGTCGATATAAACATTTCAGTAAAAAAAAACTTAATGTATGAATTCAGGGAACTGAAAAATAACCCAAAATTTGAAATAGAAAGTACAGTTATAAAGATTTACTAGATATTGATCTGCGCACCCGTGCAAATGTATTTTTTAAAAAATATGATGCTATTTGTTTTTTTATGTCACTATTTAAGGTTGGGCACAAAATTCGAAGAACCGAACTGATCCCAATCCGAATAAATAGTACCAAATCCAAACCGAAATTGATTAAATATTCAAATTATTCAAAATTTTGGTATTTGAAGAACTGAAACCTAATCCGATCTGAATTAAAGTATTTTGGATATCCAAAATAGATTTATATACATATATATTAATTATTTTTAGATTTAATATATATAAAAACATACAAAATATATATGATACTTTTAAGTTCGTTTAAATACTTGAAAATATATACAAATAATCAAACGTAAATATCTAAAATAGTTAAAATATACTCAAAACTACAAAAATACTTAAATAATTATTAATTTTCTATCCAAATATTTAAACAAAACTAATTTATATGTTAAGTTAAGTACTCTGACATATGTTATTCAAATTTATATGTAATATATTCTATTGTTTATAGATTTTTTAAAAAATTGAAGCATATAATAAATTTTTAAAAATTTAAAATAATTTAAATTGGTTATCCAAATCCGAACCGAATCTTCAAAGATCTGAACCGAATACGAAGTCCCAAACATACCCGAAAACGAACCCGAACGCCCACCCCTAATCACTATTATATCCTATATGTGTCATCATAGGTTACAAAAATATGTGTTATCATATAATTAATCGAATTTTATACGTACCATCAAATAAGTAATCTTATAATTAATAATATTTCATACATACAATCATATAAATAATAACATATATTATATTTTTAAATTTCAATGTGAAATATAAAAATCATAATTTAAGTTGGTGTTTGAAATTGGGCTTTGTATTGTATTTTTCTTATATATATTGAAAATATTTTTATAATGGTTATTGGAAAATATGTTAGTAAAAATCAAATTTTGAATCTATGTATATTTTTGAATGAATTTTTGATATAAATCAATTTTAAATTATTATTTTGATCTTAATATGTATATCAAGTAACATAAACTCATTTTTTTTAATATAATGTAATGAACTTCTAATATTTTTAATAGCATAAACCCATTAGTTTTTTTTTCTAACTTACTGTTATCCATGTTTTCAAACAACGCTATTTTTTTTAACTGCTATGTAAGTTACCAAACAAAAGTTTAAAATGCTTCTACTTTAATAAGATAAATTCCTTAATTATTTACACTTTAATAAATCATGGAAGTTTTGATAATAGTTTTTGGTGTTTGGATCGAAATGTAAATAATATTATATTTGGATGTAAACTGTAGTTTATAAGTGGAGTCGAATTATACTTTGACTATTCATTTCAGCAATTAATTGACCATCAACTAGTATTTCATATAACATTAATATTAATATCTAATCTGTACGACATTATTGTATCATCAATGTTGTAAATAATTTGGTCTAAACGTCTGAGTATAATTTCTATATTGTTTGACGGTTGGGTAAATTCCTGTTATTACCATCTTAAGTCGTGAGTAAAAAAATAGTTTACTGAAAGTAAATATATATGCTACTTATCAAGCGTACTGCAAAAATCAGGACGTGCAAATGAATTACATCCGTGGTCCACTTCTATTTTTTTGGTGAACTTTTACAAGTGTCAATTATTTAATATATCGTTTGTAGATTATATGATCGTGATATAATTCTCACGTGCTTTCAGGCCTCTATCATTGCTAATATCTGTTCAACAATAATTTCCTAAAAAAACAAGGGAAATATGTCTGTATAACCAAGAAAAAAAAACATAATTCATGAAATAGCCAATTTTCCTAATATAACGATACACAGTATGTTTTTCTATAATATTGTCATCCTACTCTTTCATTCAACCGGTAAAACCTGCAAAAAAATTATAATCTAAATTAATAATTAGTGATTCTAAAAAAAAGATGTGGCATTTACTTACTCTTACATAGCTAACAAAGCAAATGATAAAATATGGAAAGGTCAATAGATTCATCTTTATATTTGAGCGATTAAGACGGGACCGATTACATTCTTGGTGAGTTTGTGGAGAAGAAGACCATTATCGAAGGCTCGGTAGGTGACAAAAGGCGTGAGGAAGACGGCACCGTAACGGCGGTAAAGCAAAATCACATTGTAATCGCCTAAGATACTCCGCTTCGGAAATCAGACGCCCCTCGCCAGCGATAAAGCTGCAGCAACGCCTATCAACACCTCGTGTCTATTCCACTTCCCACACTCGATTCCACTCGGATCTAATCAACTACAGTAAATTTTGTGTGTTTTCCGCCCGATTCTCTTCATCTGCTGTTATTTTCTTTTCCATTTTGGTTATACTCAGAACTAGGGATCTGCTTTATGGGACTAAGTTCCACACTGTATACTCGGTTGTGGTTTTGTGGTTGTTTGTAGTCTTTCTTAAATTTTATTTGTGTTTTTATCTGATATTCATAGTAAATGATGTAGTAATGTTGTTTCGATATGGAATAGCATATGCGTTACATACGAGTTTCACTATCTGGTAATGACATGATCTCTGCTAGGTATATTCCATTTGACCTGGAATAAAATAAAATGTAGACGTTTATATTCCATTTGACTTGGAATGAAATAAATTCAAACGTTTAATATCACCTTTTTTAGCTTCTAAATTTATACTTGTATCTAATATTTATGTATTTTAATACTTGTATTAGGGTTTATATTCCCGTGTAGGGTTTAGTGCTGATTGGAGAGGGGTTAGTTTCTGGAATATTGAGTTCGTGATTGTAAGATTGAGATTGACCTTAGATTAAGTGTCATATTTCCGTGTAGGGTTTCGTGATTAGTTGATAGGGTTTTGTATATATTCTCATGTGTGGTTTAAGATAGTGAGCTATGCATATCGCTACGTCTTACATGGTTTCCATTCCACATTATTGTTATACTATACAATTTATTTTATATATAATTTGTTATATGGATCCTAACACCTTTATCTTTCGCTTTTGTTTTTAGGTTACAAATGGTAGATTTAAGTTGCCAAGTAGATTATTCGAAACTGGATTTGAGCCATCCGGTGAATATATTCTCATTTATATGTAATGATGCAATGTGTATATAAGTGGAATAGATCGTGTGTACGTAAAATAGAAAGACCATTCATGTGAAATGAAATATATAATCTTTACTATTTGTTGTATTCTATTCTATTTGCAAAACAAAGAATATATATATATATATATATGATTGTACAATGCATAAGCATAAGTTATGTTTTGTTGTTGTATCATTGCTATGAATGAATCTTAGTTTATGCTATTGATCAAAACTAAGAATTTAAAATTCATTTTTATCATTTCGTTAACCAGATCCACATAAGTGTAAACTTCATACACATTTTGTTAACCACATCTACATTTGTTGTTTGGCTTTAGGGTTTATATTTGAGTTTAAGGTTTAGTAAATAAAGTTTAAGGTTTAAAACTCATATTTGGTTAGGGTTTAATGACTAGAGTTTAGGGTTTAGTATTACAAGGTGAAGGTGAAGGTGTATGGTTGGGGGTGACATTGGGTCAAGCATGCCAAGTTCCATGAACGCATAGCCATATCAACACTTGAGATACATTTTGTACATGTCTTTATATTGCAATTACATTTTCACCTTGTCTATTTTATATGACACATATGGAATAAAATGAATATTTGCTGTCAGCTCAAAACTTGTGTTTAGTTTATGTAAGATTCGGTTGACACTGGATAAGGGTTTATATTCCGTGTAGTGTTTACTAATTAGTTTATGATCACTCATTAGAAGTTTAGGGTTACATTGGATTAGGGTTTACATTTTCGAGTAGGGTTTAGTGCTTAGTTGATAGAGGTTAGTTTATGTACGTTTGGGGTTGCCATTTGGGGACCTTGTTGTATGTCCTTATTATTTGCCTTTATTTCGTGAGCTATACTATTGAGTCAGATGGAATAGCAATGCATGTATCTTCTATTCTCTGTTACAGTAACAATATATTGGTAACTCCACCTTCTTACGTGGCTTCTTCCTACTCTTTCATGTCGAATAGCTGTAACCAACAATTGGTCATTTTTCCGCAGAATACGTCAGCGCCTTTCTCACCCGACACGTCAGCATCTTGATATCATGTTTATTATGTGAAATTACATAGGCATTTTTTTCATTTCATGTGCTCTACATGGAATGGACATGCATCTTATTTGCAATTGTGTTCTATTTTCGACTTTCTCATTTCACCTTATGTACATTCCAAATTCATACTTGTGTTATCTGTTCCCTAAATTTTTTTTATTTCGATTAGGGTTCATAGTTTCCGTTTAGGGTTTAATGATTAATGTATAAGATTTAGATGCTTCACTACTGGATATCACAAACAGGAGACTTACTGTATAAGCAGGAGACTTTGAAATGTAATCTATACTATTTACATATAGAATAGCATTGTATGTATTTATTAGTCTCTGTTACGGTTCCATCCTTGTGTTAAGCGAACAACTATTATCCCCACCTTTCGCATCATACTCTTCCTAATATTTGTTGCTTAACTGTCATATGTGGTTTGTTTATTTATGTGCCACTGAAACACCCACGTCTCTTACTTTTAGAAATGTAACTGGCAACCTGTCACGTTAAGGGATAGAACCAGCTTGAAGGAGACCAAAAAGTTTGATACTAAATTATGTCAAAATCAGTGTTAGTTTCTTAATTTATCACTCAGTAATGACTATTTCGCTAATAAGTCCAAAAAACAAAGATGTTTCTGTTAGAAAGAAAAAAAATGCTTCTCTCGAAATAATTACATTTACTAGACAGGGCCTCACTGGTTTTTCCGGTACGATCCGCAAGCGCAACTTTTACGGTTATTAGCGGTTGACAGCATTTTGAAACAATCATACAAACCGCTACAAATCGCTCCAAACCGCTCCAAACCTCTTAAAATCAAAAGCTGGTTCCAGCTAGCGTTTGTGGTTGCGGGTTGAAAAATAAATATAAAATTATTTTCAAAAATATTTTAAACTTTTTTAATTAAAATTTTAAAATGGAAATATTATAAATAAAAATATATACATATTTTATATATTAATTAAAATTCACAAACAATATCATAATTTGCTTTATAAAAACTTTAAACTAACTATTTATTAGGATTTTTAAACATTTCTATACACATATATATAAAGATATACACATATATAAAATGAAATAAAATATTTTTTTAAATTTGTAAATATAAACCTTCAAATTTTTTTTTATTAAAATTATAACTTTCAACTAATTTGAATTTTTTATAAATAAACCTAATATTTTTATTAATCATATTATATTGATAATTATTATATTTTATTACAATAGTATATTTTTAATGTTATAATATGTTGATATGGGTGATTTATTATTAAACCGCTCCAATATTTTTTTTTTTGACAGCAAGACATTCACAGACTCATATTGACTCTGTAAACCAAATCGGTAACTCTGCATCCATGTGAACGACGAAAGACGGTTGTTTCCTAGAACTGCGTGCTAAGCTATCCGCCCGTAGGTTCTCCGTCCGAGGTACATGAACGATGTCTGAGTTGAGGAAACTTCTTTGTAAAAACTTGATATCTTTCATATAATTTTCAAATGCTGACCATTCTTCTGGTTCCGAAACCGCTGCAATATCTTATAATCAACCAGTCACAAATATCCCCCAAATGCAACAATTTTCAAACGTTGTACCAGTCATACAAAACGCTTAATAACGCTTGAAACCACTCGCATCCGCAAACTCCCGCAACCGCAACCGCAGTATTTAAAGCAGTCGGGTCCTTAAGAACATGTTATAGGTTCTCAATTTCCAATTCATGCTGAGGTAAGTCTTGCGAGCATGGATCAATTTATAAATTTATACTTCATAATATATATATATATATATATAACTTCTATAATCTATTAGGGCATCTCCAACCCCACTATATTTTCTACACTAAATTCTATTATGAAGTAAAATCTTCTTCAACCCCACTCTAAATCTCAGTCTAAAATAGTGCAACTCTATTTCTTACTCTATATTTGGAGTAACTCAATTTTTTACTCTATTATAGAGTGAAACTTTTTTATTTATACTTTAATCCTTTTATTCTTCAATCTTTTTATTTTGTAACTATTAATTTAATTTAATTATGCAAACAACACATAATTATGTTTAACACAATATATATATATATATAAACATTTAAAATTTATTATTATTAGCCAAAGAAAACAAGCACTAAAATTAAAAATATTTTTTTTTAATATTAGCAAAAAAAAACAAATACAAAAATTTAAAATAAGTAACTTAAAATAAAATTAAAACCATATATAATAATGACTTATTTTTTTGGTATTTCTTCCAGATCGAGCAAGATTGTTAAAATATTATCCAAATGAGGTAAATGAACGAGTAGCTTCTTGTTCATGTTGTTGACCACGTCTTTTTTTGTTTGTAAAATTCGTGTTCGTTCCTCTTGAAAATATTAACGAACATCTGGATCTTGCAATGAATTCAAGTCACAAACTAAATATTTTTTTTATGCATGTATGTAACTAAAATATATAAAAATGTATTGGTGACCAATGCATATGGACTACATGTATAATTCTATACAACATGATATGAGGATGAATGTGATTTTAGCGCACCAACTAAAGTGGGAAGAGAAGTTCCACCTCCACAGATTCAGACACGAAAGAATGATAATATTCGATTTGAAGAATTTTTTGGTCGATTTAGAAAAAATCAAAGATAAAAAAAAAAATCATTTCACACTCTGAAATTCGCTGATGATCTTTTGTGGGAAAGATATACTAATGGAGATGTTTTCGTTAAAATGTATTAATTTATTAGTACAATGTAATGTAATGTAAGTTTTAATATAATAAATGGTTGATATAAATATATAATTTGTGAAAACTTTGTGAAAAATAAAATATAAAGAGTCAATTTGTAAATTTTGTAACTAAAAGATATTAATTATAAAATAGAAAAGAATATATTTAAGAATATTCATTTTTAGAGTCAAATATAGAGTAAACCATTGGAGAGAAACTCTATTCTATTTTAGAGTAACACTATTTTAGAGTGAAAATTACTCTAAAATAGAGTAAACCATTGGAAATGGTATTAGCCGAGAAATTATTGCTTGGGTTCCCAATATAATTGCAAAAAACAAAGACGCGATAAGATTTGTTACATTGGACTCTACTCGTGTTTTCGTGTTTCACTCCTCTCCTCATACTTTTAATCTATTGCGCTTAATTATATAAGATCCACACAGATATACGTTTTCTTTGATGATATATCACAAAGGATTACAAATCACATGTTTGTCTGTCTGTATATGAACTATTTGCTGGTAGGAATTTAAAATCGTAACTCGCTAAATGAGTTTTGCATGCTAAAATGTGATCATTTCTAACTTTTTGTCACGGCAAATTCTAACACCGTAAAATAAACTTGAGTCAAGAATAATTGTCGCAAATACCGATAATGGGATTTGTTTCTTAGCTAGAGCTAAGACCCTAATATATGTCATTACCAATAACTAATTGTCTAATTAGTTTTACATAAATAAAAAGGACCAAAGGACAAAACGGTCTTATTTTCTAAGGTTGATTTAGAGATTTATTAGTTCCCTCATTAACACGTACATATAAAGTTTGAATAGGGGAAATTCTAATTGTACCATAAATTTGATACCACAAACATTAAACCTAAATATTTGAATATTTTTTATTGAATGTATTTCTGAAACTGATAACTGACACATGGAGCGGAAGTGGGTACCCGGAAACGAGATTTTTTAAAAAATTAAGAAGCGGATACATGTTGGAAGCGTATCCATATATATATATATACATATATAAGATTTTTTTTAAAAAAAAATCTAGAACTAAAAATTATATGATTTAAATTTAAAATAAATCATTTATTTCATTATAATAATTTGTAATGGTTTTATATTAAAACTGTGAAAATGCACATAAATTAAATTTAAAATAAATTATTATATTAATTATTTTTAATACTTTATAATTTATAGCATTAATTTTAATATTTTTAGATTTCTATTATCGTTATTTAATGCTATTAAAATTTGAATTTTATATGAAGTAAAAACTATAATTTTATATTTTTATTGATATAGAAAATTGTGTTTTTTTAAAGAACGAAAGCGTGATTCATAAACGAAATCGTAAGCTTTCAACAATGTTTTTAAAGAGAATATTTTAGAAATATTAATTTAGTAATTGACAAAATATATATTAATTTAGTCCAGAATAACAGAAGATATGATGTGTTTGGAAGTAATTTTTGGTTTACGCATCTTTAAGGAGTTATCTAAAAATAATAACTACTTTATTAATCATGTATAGGAATTACAAAAGTTGTGTAAATAATTACACTTTGCGGCAATCATCTAACTTTTTAAGAAGGCAATAACATTTTATATCTAGTGAAAATCAAGAACTAATTAAGCCATATTATTTTGTACCAAAACTGAGGTAGTATATACTTTTCACCGTTATATTAGAAGATTTCACCATATCCCTTATATATTAATTGAGAATCATTACAACATTGTTTTGTAGGTACGTGTCACCATGAAAATGAAATTCAGAATTCTTAGAAAAATAGGTTGGTACATCTTAACTTATATTGTATTTTTTTATTAAACTGACTATTAAATTGATAAATAGTGTACAAAAGAATATTCTCGCACTTTCCTTAAATAAAAACTACAGAATTGCATAATATGATTAACGTATATATGACAATCAATGATTATGTACAATAAATATGTGATAATATTATTTGTATCTTAGCTCTTTTTTTGTTTAATTTTATATTATTAAAAGATATTAAACAACCACATTAATCATATAATAAAAAAAATTTCTTATATGTTATATTTTAAATTTTTAAAACGACTATAAATTACTAAAAGCGTTAAATGTCTCACACTAAAATTTTGTGATCGATGGTTAGGTAATAACAAGATACAAATGATTATAAATCGTATGAATATGAAGTCTCATTTACTAAAAATTATATTATATATTAATATAGTTTAAAATTAAACTATATAACATAGAAAAATACTTAAATATGATCATTTCTAAATTTGTATTGAAAAAGTATTGAAACCTTAATATTTTAATTTTGAAATTTGCATTAAAAAATCGCACATTAGAAATTTTGTGTTTATCATATGAGTATGAATTCTCAATAATAAATATTTATATTAAAATATACTATATATATATGTCCATGTCATTAAAATTTAGTTATATACCATATAAAATAAATAAAATGATTGTTTTGATTTATTTACCAAAAAATATCGTAAATAAACAAGATGTATTATTTTGATTTATGTCTTTACTCTAATTTAATTATATACATAATACGTAAATAAATACAAATAAATAATAATAGATAAAATTTAGTTTTATATATAACATTCATCATGCGATCTTAAGCTAATTAGGTATATATATTATCAACCATTTGCAACCATATTTAAATAAGTAATATTGCTCAAAACACTGTTAGACACACGTATGTAAAGATAATATAATGATATCTTTAGCACAAAGGAAAGACACGAAAGGAGTCTGCCCATGTAATTCGTGGAGGGTTCCTAAAATGATAAATCTGCGCATTCTTTTTTAGAAATACGTTCAAAACACGACAACATTATTTTGTTACTTTTGTGTTGCGAGAAGATTCATGAAACTATGGGTAAGTTGCGCTAGTTTTGCTTTTTATTATTTCTATATCTGACATTTTGTCCATCCCCTAGTAAATTAAAACAATTATATGAAATTAAAAAAAAATCCGTTTAGGTTTCGCTGTCGTAATCTCAATCCTTGATCATCAGTTTAACATAATACTCAGGACAAGACAAGATGTATTATGCGCATTAAATGATGAAATCATGTTCACGCCAATGGTGTAGCTCCTGAATGACACAAATACGTCGGCACCAATCGAGATAACTAAGAATGTATGCTAGCCATGCCTGTTCAATTTTCTTTTTGAAACAACTATTCAAATATTTTGAGTGTTGGGAAGGTTTAGAACTACAATAAAACTGTTAACTTAGATTTTACCAGTAAATTGTACTTCTGTTTTTCGGACGATTCATACTTTTCTATATATGTATATGAACTTGAAACTTTTATATAGAACCTCTGAATCTACAGCCAAATTTTAGTGATGTTTGCAAACTACGTTCGTTCATACGATATCTATCAACTTTAACACATCTTAAAACATCGAAAACATAAGAACTTCACAATGCGCTCGTTTGTATAATTTTAAAACTAAAGTACGTTATCAACTGATGTAATTATAATTAATGAAAATTGTGAATGTAATATGGTATAATCTATTATGAGTATATATTTACCTGTGGATTAATAAACCTGATAGTAATATTTGTTTGCATACTTTACATGTAGGGGACCAAAGCTATTTGTTGTATTTTCTATGAGCCAAAACTAAATGGCCGGAGAGGACCACATATTTCCTTTACATTTTTGTTTTTCTTATTAAAAATATATGCACTGTTCAGATGTATATAAAAGCCTGATATATATATATATGCAGCCGATATCTTAAGACGACTTAGAACCGACAATTTTTTTTTTTTTTTTTTGGTAAACTAGAACCGACAATTTCACAATTTATTAATGTAAAAGTCACAAGTAACTAATAAATTTGTGTAGAGAAGAAACACACAAAGATTAAGCTGAAAGATAATCAACAATTACAAAAATAGGAAACCAGTAATATGATATTGTATTCACATAAGTTTTAAGGGATTTAGATATATACAACTTTTTCCCTCTATAATTTTCTTGTCCATCTATGTTATGTTATTTAACTATTCTATATTTTTACTGCACTCTCTTCATTTATTTATCAACCACATTCATATTGTTGATCTTGTTGAACAATCACTAATTAATAAGTGCTTCAGCCGCAACTATTAAAGAATGGTAGTTATTCACGTACAATACATATGTATATACATTACCTTCAAAATATTATCCAACTTGGAGCAGTGGAGGAGGCAGCCAAACTGTTTAGGAGGGTCAAATTTATATGTAGCATATTTTACAAGGGTCAATAAACCATTTTTTACATTATTTTCAGAGTTTTTTCTTAAATACAAGTAAAAAAAATTCACATATATAAAATTCACATGGGTCAACTGACCCATATGCCAAAGGGTACTGACTTGGAGGGTAAGTTTGAGAATGTGGAATGGAGGAATACAAACTATTTGAAGCTTTTACGTATAAGAAAATAAAACACAAAACGTTATTTGATATAAATAAAACAAAAAGGGACGGCTAAGTTTGGCGGTTTGGTTGAAAAGGATGGTAGGACAATGGAAACAAAACATTTGCACGCCTCTTTCTTCTCACTCTCTTCTTCTGAGTTCTTTCTTTGCACCAAAGATTCACGTCCCATTTCTTTTATATGTAAAGGCCCCGTTTCAAAGTTGTTATAATCGTTTCAAAGTTGTTATAATCGTTTCAAAGTTGTAATAATGTTATTAATATTTTCTTTTTGAGAAATTTGATAGGATAGTATTTTTTAAGTTTTTGTCACAATAGTATTTGATAAAGAAAATGACCAGAACAAGCTTTTTTAAAAGGTAAAAATGTATTTTTACTCTAGGAGAAATTTCATAGGATAGTTTTTTTAAAGTTTTTGTCACAAAAGTATTCGATGAAGAAAATGACCAGAATAAATTTTATTAAAGGGTAAAAATATAATCTAGACTTATGGTTAACTAATCTAGACTTAGAGTCTAGAGTTGAAGGGTGGGGTTTCGAAGAAAAAGTTTAATTTTAAAAAATAAAAAAAATAAATATTAAAAATTTCAAAATAAAAAAAAGTTATTTTGAACCTTTTTAAAGTTATTTTTTGACAAAAACTTAAAAATAGCTATGCAAGAGAATTGCCCTTTATTTTTCCTTGAGTTTTCATAGTTATTAATATGTTATATATAATGTTAGAGATCTGTAACATTAAACCATAGTGACAATGAATTTTACTGCCTTCAAATTACCGACAAAGTTTACTGTTACCATGATCACGCCTTTTCAGCATGAGCAATGAAACATTTTTTTTTTTGAAACTATGAGCAATGAAACATTCGAACAATGTTTATAATAGTTCGAGATGGTTTGATAGTAGTATATAAAATATGGTAAATAGAAAGCAAGGGAAAACTCAATTTTGTTTTGATTTAGTGGTTCGTTTTCGTTTATAAGTGCAAGGTTGAAAAAATCTGTAAAGAAAACTGTATCTACTTTTGACTTTCAAATTATAAATATATGTTAATAAAAATATTATCGGATGTCATTTAGCCACAAAAAAAAAAATCAAACTGATGTTTAATAAAGATAGTCATCGAAAAAAAGATGTTTAATAAAGGAAAAAAGTGAATAAAAAATCAGACAATCCAGCTCCGAATAAATTTGACTTGTTGACTCCTACCTCTCCGTCAACGAGAGCGAATATGGAACATCATTAGTGGACTAAATTCTGAGAACATAAAACTATAATCCATATAAAAAAATATTTAACAATATTTCTGACATATGACAGCAGACAGAGACTTTGAAATGAATAGATAGAGGTTGCGTTTATTAATTCAATAAATCTATCTATCTATATATATATATAAAATTCATTTTCTTTTACTCATGTGCGTGACACATTAGATTCCACATCATCAATTCGGACGACATCGTGATGACATATGTCTATTAAATGAAAAAAATACACACTTACATTAGTTTACTCTTCGTCTTCGTCTCCGTCCCCAGCACAAGAAAATTTTTATGCGTTCTCAGACAACATCAATGAAGTCTCAAGTTTCTGGTTAACTCAAATCAACGTGAAGAATTCCTTTGTTGGTCTTCAATCGCATCGTTTAGCCTTCATTTCTAATCAACCGAAACACTTTGAGTTACATATTCATCGCCTTTATCACTTTCTTAACTCCGTAGACCGACGTGAACACGATCTGACATTAAATGCGACTTAACCCTCTGCAAATCGGTGTATTTGCACTTATAAAAAGGTTAACATTCTTTCTTTGAAAATCATTATCTCAATCCGTGAAAACACCAAATTAATATTTTTTTCTTTGAAATGGCTAACTCATCAATCTTCTTTTTTGATTAGAAGTTCGGCTGCTGCTCCTCCACCGTCCAACTAAGAGGAGATCGAGATGTTGTGAACAGCTTTGTCGGCTTTCATGTCTAAATAAGAAGAGATCGAGACAAAGAAGATGGAGGTTTGGAAAATGATTTAATCTCAGCTTTGTTGTGTAGAAGAAGAAACCGAATGATTGGTGATGTATATTTAACTTTACCATCCTCATAATAATCTTATTTATTCTTCAAATTTTTGTTTCAAGATTTAACAATTAGATCGAACAAAAAAAAACTTTTTTTTTTTGCAATTGATCAAGAGCTTGATCCTGACCAGGTGAAATTTTTAATGTTCTTTTTTGAATCACTTATGTTCATTCAGATGCTGAAATTTGCGTAAAATTGATTTCGCAGGGAATTGCCTTTGTTGACAGTAAAGAAGATATATTTGTTGATGCTCCCGAAGAGTTGAATTTCGACACACCCAGCAAGGAAGCTCTCACTACAGACTACGATGATGACAATAGAAATCAATTTAGTAGATACTTGATTTTTTTTTTAAGTTAATTTGTATTTATTGAAAAATGATCTTTGTTCTGATTTGTTCATTTATGTTCGTTTTCTACCATTCATAGGATAGGGAGAAGGAACTTTCAGTGTTGCAGGAATAGTTTAACCTCTTGGCTGCCGAGAAGAATGAAGATGGGAACACCGTGGAGATACTCAGTCGCTTCTTCGAGTTTCTAGATACTGCCGACGAAGAGAAGGTTCAGCATGAGGATGCAATCAAGGAGCTTCGTGGGATTATCAGTGGGAAGGACGAGTAGGTTGCTCATCTCACCACAAAGATCTCAGAGCTTTCTTTGTCACAGAATGAGGACCAACTTGAAGCTGCAACTCATAGGATTCTGCTTTCTTTTAGTAATGTGTTTGGGCAAAAAGAGCCGCAAGATGGCTCTTCTGTCTCTGAAAAGATTTGCTTATCTGGAGAGTGGAGTTGCTTTTTAAGTGCTAAGTACGCTGAGTTTTATTACGATGCTTCAATCAAATAACACTTAATCTCCTGATATTTATATGAACAAAAATTTACATTGCTCTTTTCAAACAAAGGTAAACTACCTATATATAGATTTGGTTAACAATGAGTTTGACGCTTAATCTTCTAATATCTAAACAAAAAATGTATAACCAAACTTTTAACACAAAAAATATAATTATAATTAAATTAACAAATATAAATGTATTCATGAAACTTAAAACACAGTAAATTCTTATAGTTCAAGATTAAAACAACGACAATACTTGATTTAACGTCGGTGATTTACAAGATTTATCTTGGCTTGCTTCTACTGGCTCATGGTCTTCGACTATGCGGAGTGTGGGGCTCGGAATCTTAGAGGTGATCGTAAAGGGTTATGCTTGGGTTGTTGGTGATGGTGCAAGCACTCGTTTTTGGACGGATAAGTGGTTGGGTAATGAAGCTCTGGTAGATTCTGTGCATGGACATCTTCCAGACGCGCTCATGAATATCAAGGCTAATGAGTTGTGGCAGGCGGATAGGGGATGGAATTTTGATGTTATTGGGCAGTATGTTGATGAGGATAAGAGGCTGGAACTTAGATCAGTGGTTCTCGACACAGTAACAAGAGCTAGGGATAAGTTGGTCTGGGGAGAGACTCGGGATGGTAGTTTCTCAGTTGCATCAGCTTATGCACTGTTAACAAGAGAAAATGTCCTTACACAGGATATGGAACAGTTTTATAACTGTATATGGAGGCTGAAAGTACCACCGGAGAGAATACGCGTTTTCTTGTGGCTGGTTTCTCAGCAAGCTATCATGACAAATGAGGAGAGATTTCGAAGGCATATTGGGGTTTCTAATGTCTGCCAAGTGTGTAGAGGGGGTGTGGAGTCGATAATTCATGTTCTTAGGGATTGTCCAGCTATGCAAGGTATATGGGACCGTATTATACCGAGGGTTAAGAGGCAAAGTTTCTTTCGGCAGTCTCTGTTTGAATGGACTTATGATAACCTTTCGAGCTCGGAGGTTAAAACTGAGACGGGTCCTTGGGTAGTTCTTTTTGCAGTAGCAATTTGGTGGGCTTGGAAGTGGCGGTGTGGGAACGTCTTTGGGATGAAGCGACTGTGTAGGGACCGAGTGCAGTTTGTTAAAGAACAGGCCAAGGAAATCAACATGTGCAGTGCGAAGAAAGAAGCGGTGAGGATAACGAGAGTAGAGAGGTGGATTAAGTGGGAGAAACCGCCAACAGGATGGTTTATGGTGAATACGGATGGGGTTTTGCGTGGGGATCCAGGGCTTGCTACGGGGAGACGCATCCTTTGTCCTTCCTAGTACGATTGTGCTATGGCTTTATCTCTAGGGACTGGATAGTCCGCTTTAAACACGTCTACAGAGAAGCTAATGGTCTTGCAGATGGTTTGGCTACTTATGCTTTTTCTCTACCGTTAGGATTTCATATTTTTTATGTTGTTCCAGTAGAAGTTAGTCTCTTGTTGATTGGGGATGGTTCAGGCCCGCCTAAGTTGAGGCATGTGGTCGAGTAGTACGTTTTTTTTGTTTTGAAATAAATTAAACTTGAGAGGTTTTCCTCCCTTGTATTCACCAAAAAAAAAACAACGACAATACTAAGAATTCGAAAATTTTTAGTTATATAATTAAAATTTGGTATACACAACATAATCATACTCACGCCCACATGGATGAAACAAATAATAACAATATTATTTTTTGATGAATTTTTGATAGCACCTCTTTTGTGGTATGCCACAAAATATTAACACAAAAGAAAATTAACAGAAAATTATAGTCCTTCTATTTCAAAATACATGAAGTTTTAAGATTGTGCACAACTATTAAGAAACTTGTTTTTTATCTTAAAAATATCATTAAAATATAATTTAAAAGTTATTCAACCAATCACAAAACAGACTACAAAATATCATTGGTTACACAGTTTTTGATAAATTGAAAAAGTGCATTGATATATGAAAACATTATCTATTTTGAAACATTAAAAACTTTCTAAAACATCATCTATTTAGAAAGAGATGGAGTATCTTTTAAACAAACCGATCCATCAAAGTATATTTGTGGTTTTCACTTGAGATGGTGAAAAAGTCAATAAATAAATAAATATGAGTGGACTTTTAAATTGGGTCCACACTATGGCAGTAGCAGGCTGAGAGAGAATTGGTCCCACAACGCCCATGATCCCAAAATTTCCAAAGAAAATGGAGACAATATCTGTGTTTATCCGAAAGCCAACCTCACGCTTTGGATTATCTTCATTCGTATTTTTTCTATTTATGATATTTGTCTTTTTATTTTTTATTGAAAAAGATAATTACTTATAAGAAAATATGAAATGGTAAAAAGATGAAGAAAATGCAATGCTCGAAGCAAAAGAAGATAATATCAGTTAAATGATGTCTTTGTAAGAGGAAAAAAACAAATGAAAAGAGGAATAAAATTTTCATTTAAAACGAAAAAGAAGAAGATCGTATCAATTTAAACGAAAAGCCATTACACATCATAGTAGATTTTTTATACTATTTGTATGACATAAAGCACAAATTGATGAGGCAAGACAATAAACTTAAAAAGTATTGGTGCAGTTTTGTTGCCAAATATTCTAACTGAAAAGACCTAAAATACTTCTAATAGATATAGACTCATGAGAGTATTAAGCCATCGACATCTTGTTGAACTAACGATCTTAGTTTAATAAAATGAATACACAATTAGTAAGGAAAAAATTGTTCGAAGTTTGAAGATTGATCACTGCCGTAGGTCTAGAGTTCTTTACTAGGCTTAAGTTTGGGTCTGACTGATTAGTGTATTTGTGTGCTTAACCATTGGACTTTGGAAGTATACGATCTATGTTTTGATATCCACACATACATTATTTACATGCAAGGCCATAAGCAACTAGGAGATAGTGATACTGAATCTGTTATGATTAGTTTGTTTGTAGTAGTCAAAACACGGTTAATGCTCTCACAACATCAAAAGAGCTTCTCAGACTCAACAAGAAGACCGCTCATCTTCTAGCATGTCCCTCGTCTCTGATTTGCTTTGCATTCTGAGCTTGAAAGAGCCACGAACAGGAACCGGAAAGCAATGACATTAGCTACGTGATGAAGCCTTTTGCTGAAGAGAAAGCGGCGTGGAATAGCTGGACAAGGTTAGAGAGCTTGAACAAGAAACTGGGCAACAGTGGGAGAACGTCAACGCCAAGGTAAAACCTTTCTTCATAAAGAGGAAGATGTAAGGAGGTTGAGCCTAAAGGTTATCTAAATGAAACACAACACAAGCTCATAAACCAAACAATGCTTCTTCAAAAGACCATCTCATCTCGTGTCCGAGACTAAGTAACTTCCAGATTGGTACTAATGATCTACATACATTGTCTAAGTTCACTCGTTTTCTCAAGATTGATTCTTCATATGTAAGTAAAAAAAGCTTGAAACTTTTAACAATGTACGAGCTTTTCGATATTTAACATAAACGCACGAATTGTCATTAAACTGGAGATTCAGATCGCTTAACCCTTAACGAACCCTTCACTTCAAAATCTAAAATTACAGTGAGAATCAGCACCAAAGGGATTCCTTAGCTCTAATCGTCGAGCCATTTCCTGATTCGATCTTTAACGAACTGGTTCCGAGCCTTGACGCGAGCTTGCTGCGGTCCTATATTTTCGAGTGATAGATACGCTCCGGCTGCGAAGAGAGAAACACCCGCCGCGAAAAACCCAACAGACACCATCATCTGCCGCCGTGTCGGCGGATACGACATAAAGAACACCATCGCTTCCTTCCTTTCTACCGCCGTCTCTTGCAGAACATCTGTCTAATAATGAACTGTGTTAACTGGTATGGGCCGGGCTTCTTGTTTTGGGCTTTACTATGATAGTCCAGTTTCTAAACAGTCTATTAATATTTCACTCAGTCCCTAATTTAGATCGTTTAATTTTTGCTAACACGGGACCCGATTGTAGATCGTTGATACATTAATTAAGGGCCTATGAGTAGTATACTCACGATTTTCACTCGTTGTGTTATTCAACATGTTTACATATCGGTTTTTAAAAACGAAAATCTAAAAAATTTACGCTCTTTCAGATTAATCCACGAATAAATTCTCTTTCTGTTTATTCAAATAGATCGTAAGGCAATAAACTTTTATCCATGTGGGTACAGATGAAATGTAATGGAGAATCTTTGAAATCAGCTTGCTTACCAACTCAAATATCACCTACAATCAGGTTTGTGTAAGGGATCTAGTTGGAGATGGTCTAAACTGTTATTTTGCCGGATTCAAAGTTGTAATAGATACCGGATTTCCGGTTCGGAACGGTTTTATATATTTTACTAATATTAAAAAAAAAGTATCTCACATGCGCTTAGACCAGTGTAGCGTGTGATAATATATGTCGTTTTGGTCGTTTAATATTTTCAACTTTTTGGTTTTAAGAGCATACTAGAGAGGGCGGGTATATTATTTGTATATATTATTTAAAATTAAATTTATATATTTATTTCTTTCCTTGTAATATATATGTATTTTTGTAATCATACTTGTGTTTTTATCAACAAACGTATTTGCGTAATTTAAAAAAATGATTAGTAAAGTATTTGTATAATTGTATTGAATTTATTATATTGTTAAATTATACATTTGTGTCATAGCCTTTAACACGTCAATATGGTACTTTATTTTCAAACTGTTATTTTGTTAAAAAATAACAAAATATTGTTACAGTTTTGTTTAGTAAAAAAATAGTAATTAAACAGATAGATTAAATAAATAAAATAAAAATAAAAATTAAACATGATTTAATTTCGCATATAATTATAATTACATTATTATTACACATAATAATTTGTATACCAATTATAAATGAATTATGTAAATCAAAGTCCATGGCCCAATTTTAATAGATTTTGTAAATTAAATGTTTATGGCCCAAATATATTGATGCAGTTAGGTGAGAACTGATGTGGTGGTTATTAGGTTAACTGATGCGGTGGTTATCGTATAAAGTTTGTATTTTTCTTATATACAGTTATCATATCAAAAGGTAGGTATCATGGAAAATATTTATTGGACTCAACTAACAACAATAGGTCACACTTGTGTTTTAATAGAATAGATGCACCAAAAATATAATATGTATTTCATCACTTAAAAAAAATAGTATTTTACTGAGTGAATATATCAAATTACTGAGACATCCATTTGAAATATTTTTGGATGGATATCGCAATGGTTTGAAATAATTTTTATTAAAATATTAATTTTATTTTTAAGTGATGGGATATTTTTTGATTAAAGTACTTTAAATTCTCAAATTTTCTAATTCTTTTTCTCATAGATCACTACAGTTAATTGTTTCTAAATACACTTTTAAAAATTGCCATTTTGTGTTTGAACGGAGATATTTTTGTTGTAAAAATCCCAAAAAATCAATCGGAAAAGCCAATCGTAAAATAAGGTATGTTACTATCTTGCCAACTCCATCACATCTTTTGACTTTTGAAATACGTAGGAGATTGTTATTTATACCACATGAGACAGAGCCGTTGTTATCGTTTATATCTTTTTGATCCTCGTTCTCGTATTTTACACGCATCATCGTTATGACAACCTTAGCGAATTATCTTAGTCTTAGATCAACTACTCACTCTCTCAGTCGCATATGGCCGGCCGATAAAATATTGTTGACATGATCGCTGGACAAATAGATGAATATTCGAACGTTTGTCAAAGTTATAACTCGGATTTTAGTTCATATGTTATGAACTCCAAGATAAAAGAAAACCAAGAAGAGTTTTGTTTGTCAAAGAGAGAAGATCTTACTTGACGAATTAAATTTGAAAAAAATAATTGGACGTTACAAATTGACAAGTTTATTCGACTTCCGACTTAAAACCAACTATTAATGGAATGACCCAAATCCCTTATATATTTCTAATGTGGGATCTTCTCCCCCAACATCATCTCTCGAGATAATGATGTGTATAACCATTAATCTCACAAAACTCATCATATCGCCTCCGAGACAATGCTTTATTTTTCTAGCAATCTCAAAAGAATTGAGCTTTTTTTGGGCAATTCGTGGGATGATCGGGCCACTATCCGGGACGGATTAATGGGTCTGAGTTTTGGACCCGCTTTGATATTATGACAAGTTTTATAGGCTTCCAACTTAAAACCAATTGGCAGTAAGTGGAGTGGCCCAAATGATTTATATATTACTCAAGTCTCTTACATATTTCCAATGTGGGATCTTCTCTCCAACACCCTCCCTCGAGATAATGGTGTGTATAACCATTAATCTCGCAGAATCCATCATACCCCTCCGAGATAATGCTTTTATTTTCTAACAATCTCGGCAACTGAACTTTTTATGGGCCATCAACTAATGAGATGATTGAACCACTGTCCAGACCGGATTATTGGGTCAGGGTGTTTGACCCGCTCTGATACCATGACAAGTTTCATGGACTTGTGACTTAAAACCAATTAACGATTAGTGGAATAACTCTAACCCTTTATATATTACTCAAACCCGGTACATATTTCCAACATGGCATCTTTTTCCAACTAAACGGATACAACTTTTATTTAAGCACTTGCAACAGGTAATTAAATTTCTCTACCCGATTTTAGAAACATTCAATTTCATTTTTTCGCTTTTGAATTGTGACTCAAAGAATAATTAATCGAAAATGTCTAAAGTCATCTAATCGTTTGTTACCCTGCCCATGACGTTTACACGAACGCTATAATTAAGTCTAAAGATACACGTATCTATAATGGAGTTTAGACAACGAAGCTGAATCATTAATATCCATTTAACTAATTGGCAAAATGTAAACGCATAGTTCACCATAATCAACAATGAAATAATACTTTCTCTGTTTTAGAAACACATATTCAATTGGTTATATATTCATACTTATCGGGTGTAATACTTTCTCTGTTTTAGAAACACATATTCAATGTAAACGTATAGTTCACCATAATCAACAATGAAATAATATCACATATCTATACTGTATCTATTTTAACATAAGATACCAAATTCAATTGGTTATATATTCATACTTATCGGTTAACATTAATTGTAAATCCAGCCAAGCATTGTCATAGTTTCAATTGAATGAAATTAATGGTAAGACAGCCCAGCTTTTATTATTCAAGTAGTTCGGAAGATATTACTTCCGTGTTTTTAATAGATAAAAAATAAATTTGTTTTAACAATACTATAACTCTTCCAAAAATTCATTAAATAACTTCACATGGGAAGCTTCGTGATATTGTAGTCATCACAATTAACTTTCATGTAGCCATTTTATTACCTTACTAGTATTATGAAAGTTTCTTTTGTAAGGTTTTGTACTTGTGATTAACATTAATGTACATTTAATTCTCTTCCTGCTCCGATTAAGACACCTTTACATGTACGTTATATAACGATCTGTCAGCATTGCCATTTTAAAAGAAAAAAAATGTTTTTATTCAGCCGGTTAAGCAAAAACCACTGTTAGTAGTTCACGAGTCACGACTGGTACTTCTCGCTATCATAGTATATGAAAATATGATCTATATATATTTCATGTATCGTAATTAAATGAGTAACTTCCCACTAAATTGAGCCTTAATGAATTTTTAAAAATTCTTTCTCTCTCTCTCTGAGCAGCTCTATGTGTGTTTTGTTTTATAAAATGCACTGGCGAGAACCATCAAAGACATCTCAATAAAACCAAAACCTCTTTCTCAACTCCCAAAGAGAGGATCGATGAGCAGGAGGAACAGGAACGGGCCTAAGCTGGAGCTGAAGCTGAATCTTTCGCTACCTTCTTCTCAAGGTAACCAGATGAATCTGGTTCGATCTCCAAGTCGTTCCAACACAACTTCACCGAACTCATGCGTTTCCTCTGAAACGATGCAGGAGGAGATGGAGACAACAACTTCAATGGTTCTTGTCGGCTGCCCTCGTTGCCTTATGTACGTTATGCTCTCTCAAGATGACCCAAAGTGCCCAAAATGCAAAAGCACCGTCCTACTCGATTTCCTCCAGCAAAACGCCTCCGCGGCTACAACCGCCCCCGCCGCCACCACTAAACGCAAGAAGACCTGGTGGAACTGAGTTGCTTAAACCAACCCCTTTTTAAAAATAACCGAAATATTTCAACAGCCTATAGACTGATCCAACCGCATTTGTTGATCTGTCATTTCTTTTGCTTCTTCTAGTAGTTGATTTGTCTTAAGAGTAGTGCTAATCACGCTCCACGTTTAGACCAAACTTGAAGTGGAGCGCGAATAGCACTAAATTTGCTTTTAGATTAAAAATATGAATTTTGTAGAACAAATGATGCTATTGCTATGGCTCAGTATGATAAAATATGTGTTGTTGTTTTTTTCTCCATATGTATTTATTCCGAGACTCTTATAATTCAGCTTCTCCGTAATGGAATTTCTCGAACATGTCTGAAAGTTCCTTGGATTCAGTAAAAGGGTATGTGAATTACCGGTAACCCTCTCTCTCGTATAGTCACAACACTATCCCACATACACCAAAGTAACATGGATGATCCTCTCAAGAGAATCACTTCTAGTATTTATACTATAACCAGTGATTTGGTCGACTTATGTACTCTTGATGTTCTGCTTCTCTTTAATCAACTCAATTAAGGGTTAGCCACCTCAGCACTCCCCTTTCACGTAGCATATCACCAGTTGCTATGATGTGGACCATGTGGTTAGAGATGAAACAAAATTATTGTCTATGGTATTTCTACTACCAAAGAAAATCCTATATTATTCTTTGGGTTTGGGTACGAAATATTTTATTCCCCAAACTCATAAAGTACCTAATATGTAATTTCAAAAACGTAACTATCAAACAATCTAAACTATAAATAAAGAAAGCTTGGATTTGGAAACCCTGCATATTTCCTCGTTTTTTGTTTGTTTTGGTCAGAGGCATCTATTACATGCTTTTTATAAGAAACAAGATATGAGCCGTTGCGTTGCAACGGGTTTTGTTTGATGTTTTAATTTAATAAAAATCATAAAAGAATAAATCATTTTATTATAGTTTTATGATTGTTTTTTTGCATATGTTTATTGAGATTTATTTTATAATTAAAACTCGTTTTCATATATAAGTTCAAGTTAATATTTGTATTTTATAATCATGGTGCATAGATGAATTGTTATAAGCTTTGTACACAGGATTAGAGAAAATACTATACCTAAACGTTTAAACTGAACACAACCTGAAATAAGAAATTGAATGAAAAGTAAAAATAAATGAAAGTCAAATACACCAATCGAGTCAAAGATAACATTATACATGTTTTTATGTACTAATTTAATGGTTTATTAAATAAGTCTTTAAAGTTTTATTTTGCTAGGATTTTTTAACAAAGAAAAACATTCTATTTTATAAATCTCTTTTTATTTACAATAAAAAATAAAAAAAATAATATTAAATACTCGTTTACAATTTTGTTTAAGATTTTATAAAAGGAGAATTACTGTCATATAACCTATTACGATTATCTTTTCTTTAGAATTTCAGAAAAAAATTGCTATCAAATAATTATTTTTAGTTATTAATATATAATTTTAAAATTCGTATTAATAGTAATTTTATATTTTTTTATTAATTAAATAATTTTTAATATCATGTTCATCATCCAATACTCTCTTAAAAATAATATCAAATAAATTTTTACAATTTTTTTTTGGTTAGGACTTAAAATATGATACAAATTTCTTTTGTTTAGGATTTTTTAATAAAAAACAAAAGCAACTATCAAGTATTCTTTTACAGTTTTTAGGATATTAGAAAAAGAAATTAATATTATATAATCTTTTACAATTATATTTTTTCTATGATTTAGAAAAATAAAATTTCTATTAAATAATTATTTCCATTTAATATAATTTTTTAAAAAAAGTTTCCAAATTCTTTTTTTAAATATCATTGATATTTTTTCAATTTTTCTTGTTAATTAAATAATTTTACTATCATGTTTATCATTTTTAAGGCAAAATTACTATTAAATAAAATTTTACAATTTTCCCTGGTCATGTTTATCATTTTTTTTTTATCATTCACAATCTAATTTTTTTTTAGTTGACACATGTTACAATCATATCAATTTAAATATTTGAAGTTAATTTTGGTTTATATTTTTTTTAACATAAAATTATTAAAAAGTAAAGTTAGTTAATTAAGAAAAATAAGATTAATTTTATATTTTTATTTTATTTATTTTTTTAAATGGGAAACTAATTATTTGATAATTATTTTTTCTTTTATATTTTTATACAGCTATTTTAGTTTTAATAGAAAAAATTATGGTTAATTTTTTTTTATATTTTGTCTTTTATACAGACAAATACATGTCACAATATTATCAAATAATCTTTTGCAATTATTTTTTATTAGAATTTTAAAAAATAAAAATTACTATTAAATAATATTTATAATTACTTTTTAATAAAATTCATTTTTGTTAATATCTTGATATATATATTTTAATTATGAGATAGATTCACACATGTCACAATCTTAAATATATAATTGTCATGTATCGCGATCATGTTAATTAGCAACTTTGAAGAACCAATATACTAACAAACTTTTAGACGTTAGTTTGTAGCTAATGATAAATCCAAAAGCTGAATTTTGGTTCCTACAAAAATAAATAAATAAAGAAATACTCTCTCTATTCCTAAATGCAAGATGTTCCAAAAAAATTTGATATTCTAATATTTAAGATGTTTTCAATTTTCTAGGTAACTTTTACTTTATTAAAAACTGTGTAACCAATCATATTTAATAATCTATTTTGTAATTGGTTGAATACAATTATTTTATAATTTTATTGATATTTTTTAGAAAAAAAAATAAATTTCTTAATATGTGTGTTTTTTCCTAAATATCTTATATTTAGGAATAGATGTAGTATATAAGGAGATTTTTTTTTCTGAAAGTGAAGTCTCAGCGAAAGAGAAAGAAATACTGTGGGTTTAATTTGTCAGATCTGAAAATGGCAAAAATAAAATAATGAAAACTTAATTGGTAATTTCTAGAAAATATTTAATTTTGCCCGTTTTATAATGCAAACGCTAAGGGGTGGAAAGTTGGTTTTTTTTTTTTTTTTTTTTGTAACTGAGGTGGAAAGTTAGTTACAATTGAAGATGGGTAGTTAATAGATTTAAAGTGATGAAATCATTAAAATAAAGTATAAATGCAATAGTAATTGAGGCAGTTGAGGATAACGAGCGTTACGTAAGAATGATAAATACGAATTTAATTCCACCTTCAATCAGTTTTTAAAATCTTTCGTCAGATAAATAAATAAAATGGTGACATAAATACCATTTTTGGGTGAATTCTTCTCTCTCTTTCCTCTTTTATCATTCACTACCTTTCTGTTGATAAAAAAGTATCCATTAATATTTTCCTTCGTGTAAATTTTTTTTTTTTTTTTTTTTTCGGTTAAATTTCACATAGTGGAACATGGACCAACAATTTACATTTGATGATAAAATATCTAATCTATTAAAACAAGAATACATTTTGTAATCAGCCATGAGTTTTCTACAAAAATTACATTTTTATGCCACTGTTCCTAAAACACAGTTGTTTTACTTATTGCTAATACTAGTTTGTGATATTACAAACCCGTTACTAATCCAAAGCATAACAAACTCATTTAATTACAATTGCTACTAAAGTAAATATTGTTGTATACCATTATTAAAAACACAGACGTTTGGTTGATTTACTAAACCCTTAATCGTTTGGTTGATTTGCTAAACACTTAATTACAATACCATTACTAAACCAGAACATTTGTAAACCATCTAAATACAATATGTACTCTCCTTCATATCGTTTTATAACGTTACTAAATGAAATGAAATTGTATTGTCTACGATCAATCGTTCATCTTTGTCTAATGAATCAAATGAGTCAATAGATACATTCCTATATATCTATTAATAACTTTCCTTAACCACCGAATTCCATCGGTTTAATTTTCGTCCGCCGAATCAAAACCAGTGTATTATAAATTATGTAATTCAAAATCAAAACTATCTTAAACAATCGATATTATCACCATAAATTGTTTAATTCAAATTCGAAAATTATCATTTATTATTTTCCTAAGCGAAATTATCTTCCAAAATCTTTTCATATATCTAAGCAATCACCGTAACAATTTCGATATCAATCAACTACCACAATATTCTTATTTTGCTTATAATCTTGCAAATCATGTATTATATCTAACCATTAATGACCTATATTCACATAATTACTTTAAATTTAAAACAAACTAAGCAATTTTGAAAAAAAAATGAATATTATTTTTTTATCTTTTCATTTATTTTTATTACGACTGTTTAAAAATCTGTAATTATAACTTTAAAATATACATTAAATCACATAATTTTTAGTATAATTTAATAAACACTCACAATATAAACTTAATACTCAAATATTTTACACTAATATTTGCTTTACCAAGTAAAATGAAAAGTTGTACAAAAAAAAATACATCCTCGTAGTTTAAAAATGGATACTAAACAAACTGAACAAAATACACCAATTTGAAAACTCTATAAACTATGAATCAGTAACATGAATGTTTAACGTATAATCATTTTGAACATACGCGCGGATCCAAAATCTAGTTTGCAGATATTACGCAATGGTCAAAGGATTAGTAATCTTTTTCCAAATTAATAAATTTACGAAACAATTCGCTTATAACCGGCTAAACTAATTTTGTTTGGTGTATTCAACTATAGGTCTGTAACTTTTATCCTCTTACCTAAGAGCATCATTATCCTAGAAACCCCATTTAGGGTTTCTTAATTTTTTTTTTTTTTTACTTTTTCGAATTTGGAAAGAAAAAAATTAAAAACGAACCAATTGCGGACCGCCACGTGTCAGTGGGGTCCGCGAACAGTGTAAGAAACCCTTAAAGACCGACTACTATTTAGTAGTTTTGGTAACCGGTTTCTTTAAAAAAGTGGGCCTTACGTGGGATCCACACGGTAAGAACACTTATAGTTTCCTTGGATAAAGATGATCTAACTGTCTTAATTTATCACTTATCGAGATTTATTGCACTATTTACCTATTTATATTCGAATTAATGAAATTGTTGCGGTTTGTTTTGGGTTTGGGCTTGACCAACTTGCATCGCCTCCTACAAGGCCCATTAAATGCCACAGTCCATTACTTGGGTTAAACAATCTTCCGACAAGAACCCAAAGACAATTATCAAAACTACTGTTTCAGTAAAGTGGTCTTTGGGCTTATCTCCACCTCATAGTTCCACTACCAAGAGAAAGTCGTTGACACACCACAGATAAGCTTCTCGTCGCTCACAGCGAAGAGTCACACAATGGCGTCTGTCACTTCTCCAACTACTCTCATCTCCTCCTCCACGAGGGCTTTCCCAGCCAAGTCTTATTCGCCTACTTCTCCCTCAGTCTCTTTCCTTCGAACCCTATCCTCTCCTTCCTCATCCGCTTCTCTCCGCTCCGCGTTTGCTCAACGCTCTTCCCTCAGCTCCAGTTCTCGCCGTAGCTTCGCTGTCAAGGCTCAGACCGTAAGTTTATCTCAATGTCGACACTTTCTAGTTCCACTGTGCTTGAAAATCAGAGTTCATTACATAGGTTCTGTAGAGAGTCTAGAGACAGTGTTTTCAGATAGATCTCACTTCAAGTCAGGAACTTTATTGACATTTTGTTCTAAGATTGCTAGTTTTGTGGATTGGAAGTGACATTTAAGCTATACTTGATATCTGATATGGCTGTTCCATGTGTTCTAAGTAGTTTTGGCCAATGTGGTTAGGTGCCTTATAGAGAATTATTGTTTAGACGGGCGCCTACACCGATTTTATTTAAAATATTCTGGAAAATCGTTTTGTTTAGACCTTATTTGTTGACTAGACCGATTTTTAGAACACTGGTTTTGGCGGCGCTTAGGTTCTAGCTATCTTGCTCCTTATTAGGAATTGATGTGTTAAAGATTTGTTCTTTCGTGTGGTGATAGGATGATCTTCCATTGGTTGGAAACAAGGCCCCTGATTTTGAGGCAGAGGCAGTGTTTGATCAGGAGTTCATCAAGGTATCTTCTCTAAAGATCCTTCCTTTTTTTTTCATTTATATCTTGACTAAACAATGTCAATCATATCTGCTGCTTCTACTTAATCTGAGAAGCTAATGGTTAATGGTTTGCAGGTTAAGCTCTCTGAGTACATTGGGAAGAAGTATGTGATTCTCTTTTTCTACCCATTGGACTTCACTTTCGTCTGCCCAACAGGTTATAGCATTTACTTAATCTAAGTATCCGAGGTTCACTCACTGCGTCCTAATCTCCTTTTTTTTGTCTTTGTGTCTTGTAGAGATTACTGCCTTCAGTGACCGGTACGCAGAGTTTGAGAAGCTGAACACAGAAGTGTTAGGTGTCTCAGTCGATAGTGTGGTAAGTATCATACTTTTTTACTCCATTTCTCATCCTTCTTTTTATGACAACATTGCTTGACTCTGTCTTTATCTCTTTTGCTGGGTGTCTACTTAGTTCTCCCACCTTGCGTGGGTCCAGACAGACAGAAAATCTGGAGGGCTCGGTGATCTGAACTATCCCCTGATCTCAGATGTAACTAAATCAATCTCAAAGTCATTTGGAGTGCTCATCCATGATCAGGTAAAACAACTGTTAGCATCCTTTTAAACTTTTCAAAGTGTTTGTGATGATAACGACTAGAACTTTTGTGGTGAGAGCAGGGAATAGCACTGAGGGGGCTTTTCATCATCGACAAGGAAGGAGTGATCCAACATTCCACCATCAACAATCTTGGTATTGGACGAAGTGTTGATGAGACAATGAGAACCCTCCAGGTATACTAATATAACCCTTTTTACTCAAAACCACACTCTTTCCTTCATCCGGTTACATGATGCGTTCTCGGTGTTGCAGGCGTTACAGTACATCCAGGAGAACCCTGATGAAGTCTGCCCTGCAGGGTGGAAACCTGGTGAGAAGTCAATGAAACCTGACCCCAAGCTCAGCAAAGAGTACTTCTCAGCTATTTAGAATAAGCTTTTAAGGTACCAAAACCTTTGTTGTATGTGAGTGCATGAGTGTTTTTTTTTTCTTTTAAGCTGAACAATCCTTTGTTTGAATCTCACTTTTGTCTCCCAAATCCAGAAAACTTATATTTTCCATTAATAAAGTTTCATGGTTTTCATTTCCCTACTACACATTGATATTCACATATCACATACCTATAGTTATTTTTCCCCTTTTCAAACATTTGAATTATCATTTACATTCAATGTTGATAATCAAAAAATTTCAGACAACATATAATGCACCTCTTTGAAAATTTAAAAGGTGAAAGTAGCCTAAGGGCATCTCCATCCCTATTCTATTTTTTTCTCTAAAATGGAGTAAAAGTGATTATGGAGTAAAGAATGCTCCAACCCAACCCCATATCTATTCCATTTTTTTTTCTAAAATGGAGTAAAAGTGATTATGGAGTAAAGAATGCTCCAACCCAACCCCATATCTATTCCATTTTTTTTTCTAAAATGGAGTAAAAGTGATTATGGAGTAAAGAATGCTCCAACCCAACCCCATATCTATCTCCATAATGAAGTTTACTCCATAAATGGAGTAATCTATTTTTGTTTTGTTCATCACTCCATTATAGAGTGGGAAATGGAGTAGGATTGGAGCAATTTTACTCTATTTTCACTTTTACTCCATTTTGGAGAAAAAATGGTGTTTTACATCGGAGATGTTCTAACTATGTAAACTTGGCAGCACAGAGTGTAATAGTATATACTTTGGAAAAGGAAATCAAATTGTGAACTAACTGTATATTCCAAACACACATTCCACAATTGAAAAAAACCTGCAACCAAGATATAACATCTAATTAATTTTTGGCCAAATATATAAAAACAATTAATGATAACAACATTAAAGAAAAGCAGCATGCTACCTGTAAAAAGTTCCTTGTCCCCTTTGCCCACAAGTTCCAACATCATTAATCATCATCATCAAACACCACCTCTTTTAACCCACCGGCAACCTATAAACGCCGGTTAACTCTCGTGCTTTGAACTACACTACCATCCGGTCACATTAGTCCATTTTTATTCACTCTTAAACAAGTATGCATGCCCTCACCAACTCCGGTGCGGTGCTACTCGCCGTCTTACTCCTCTTCCTCCTCATCTTCTTCGCCGAGCTCTCTTACATCTTCTGTCGTCCATCGCCGTCTCCGGCAAGTAAAGAGGTTCTGCTCCAGTTCTTCACGTGTTGCAAGAAGAACCAGTCTCGTATTGAGCCAACCGGAACTGTTTCTATACGGATGGAGGAGGATAATGGTGTTGCTGCGGCGACGGAGGAGGAGGAGGATGTAGCGGCGGTGGACAAGTGGCGAGTGTCGAGGCTTCTGTTTACAATAGAAGAAGATGATTTGGAAATGGAAGATGATGATGATGATGACGGTGAACTAGTACGGGTTGATATTCCGGTGGAATGTTCCAGGGAGCCTACTCCGTTCTTGACGCCGTGTGATTCTCCTCCTTACTTCACTCCTTCGCCGTCTCCGTGTCGGAATGTGCATGATGATGTCATTGATGTTTGTTTATGACGTCGTCGGTGATAGCAGAAGGGATTGTTGTTGTTTCAATTTTCCAAAGGTCTCAGATATTTTTTTTTTTTTGTAACCAGTTCAAATGGTTAATGTTAGTACTAGGCGTGGGACAGTTTAGTAGTAATTATTTACAGCTTTTTTGTCATAAACTTTGTTATATGGTTTGTTACAAACTCAAGCTGATAAGCATTTCTGGTGGCACTATCAAAATCTCAAGCTGATAGGAAATCCTGTGTGAACTCAGGTTATTTTAATCTCGAGTTTTGGTATAACTAAATAATATTCAAAAGTGAGTTTGGAAACTTTCTGCTGATGAAACTGTTGGATTTCAAAAATGAGTTGTAGCCATATTATCCAAGTATCCCACATATGCATTAAGCCACATGGTCCAAATACTACATTAATGTCAGATTTTGACTTTGCAACTCTCCAAAATGTGGTTACATAAGTAACTGAAGAAAAACAAATACAAGGATTGCATATTTAGATGATCAAGTGAAGTGTAGCAGTTGAACTATATGATGTTGGATATTCACATAAAAGTTTTAATATACTATATAACCAAATCAAACAAGAATATAATCGTCAAGACTTCAATCTAACACAACCACAGAATTCACCATGTTTTTTCTTTGATCAAGGGAATGAGTGTGTTATGCTGGATATTAACATAAAAGTTTTATGAACTATGTGATGTTGGATATTCACATAAAAATTTAAGGGAAAGCCATAGAACCAAATCAAACAAGAATATATCTTCAAGACTTCCAACTCCAACACCACCACATAATCCACATGTTTTACTTTTCCAACACAATCCATACTGATTACAATTCATAAAACTAGAAGTTTGGCTAATAAAAGTCAAAGTCACACTCCATAGTTTTAAACCTAAACCCGCTAGTTGAACTAGAGGATACGAGAGGAACCTTAAGATCATTACATTTAATCTTCGGTTTGAATTTCCATGACTTTACCACCCAAAACCTAAACCTAACACTCATCACCAGCTTCACATCAATACTATAAACTCCAGCTTTATCGTCCTCCTTCAGATCCACTCTCGCTCCATCCCCGAGCACCACCAAGTTCTGTCCCTGGACCCTTGTCACAACAACCGTCGTGTTTTTATGTCCCTGATAGAACGGCGAAACGTCTACATAACCGAACCGCTGTTCTCCGTAATAACCACTGACCTGGATCGCATCGTAGTAGACTCCGAGCCGTTGGTTAGGGTTACGGACCGCGAAGTTGAGATCGAGATCATAGTGTATCTTGCTGTTGTTGTTTGAATCCAAGCTGAACCGGTTTAGACTAGCGTCGGTTACGTAGAATTTGACGGCGTTGGGACGGAAGGTGAGACAGATAAGTAATGCCGTTACGGCGAGGATAACGGCTACGGCTACGAGGATGTTGCAGATTAGGCTTAGGATACAGCAACCGCAGCAACGTAGACAGCTTCCGATGCAGTTGAAGCAGCAGCAGCATCCGGGTGGTTTGTATCGGCGATTGGGCTTAAGCGGCGGAGGAACCGATGGGCCGTAGTATGCGCCGTTAAGGTATGGCTGATGTTTGTCTCCCATTGTAAGACGATATGCGTCAAGAAATAAGCAAAGCAGAGTTTTTATTGTGTGTTTTATTTCAAAAGAAAGATACTATTAGTAACGCATCTTTTTATTAGGAAACGAGTTTTAAAAGAAGCCAGATTTTGTTAATAAATGTTTTCTTGGTTATTACCAAGAAACAAATATAATTCATTTGGTCAAATATGAAATTTTGTTTTCGTTCTCTTAATTTTATTTTTTTGTCTAAGGTTATGACTTATGAGAAGAGACTAAAAGTATGATTAATGGGAGATTCTTAGGGTGTGATTCTTAGCGGAATATAAGAGATCGTTTCTTAATTTTTAACTAATCGTCTTGACATATGAAAATTGTCAAGGATAAAGTAAGCGCTGGTTTCATAGCAAACAAAGGTGATAAAACCAAAGCTGGTTAACTTTTTAACCAACGGTTTAGTTTTGAAACTAAGTCGCCGTTACGTTTTCTTACATGAAAGATAATAAAACCAAAGCTTTTCTGCACTCGATAAGCAATTCAAATTTCACGTTTATCAACAACTAGCCGTTTATAAGGTGACATGAAACAAAGTTTAAGTAGAGAGCACAAGCCCAAAACTGTAATTAAGCCCATTAGCTAAAGTATTTTAGGATTTAACATGATAGATTTCATATATATTGTCATTGTGTGATATAATATATTTAGCTGCCCTTTATGTTTATGTTCTCATCAAAATCTTGTTAGCTTTTGGTGACAAATCAAAGCCCACAGTAGATAGACTAAGTCCACAGTAGCTGAATTTAAAGATACTATATACTCTCTCTGTTTCATATTAAGTGTTGTTTTATAGAATTTTTTTCGTTACAAAATAAGTGCCGTTTTCGATTTTCAATGCAAAATTTATTAATTTTATGCAAAATTTATCTTCCTATTGGTTGAAATATGGTTAGGTGTATAGGTAATAGTGTTTTTATAGGAAATATACAAAATTAATTGTTTTTTTAATCCGTGTGCTGAAACCTAAAACGACTCTTATAATGAAACAGAGGGAGTGTCTGATAACCACCCCGACTGGTTATTGCTGTAGTTCAAGATTTTTTTTAAGAACCTGAACGGTAGATTTTTTCTTGTGTTGTAGGTATAGTAATTTGATTATGATTTTTTTTAAAGCAAATTATAATTTTAAATAATAATTTTATACTATAGATTAAATAAGTTGTAATTATTCAAAATAAAAAATTGATAAATACTAATCAAATGTTATTGAATAAATAATTATTATATAGTTACAAATAATTATATGGAAAATAAATACAACTCATAGAATAGGACATGCATCAATAGCTGTGAAATTTATATTCATATGCCGTATTTTATATAATCTTTACATAGTAGTTGTAATATTCTAGTCATATAAATATATTATATACTAGAGAGAAACGTAAAAACTCAGAGAGAAAATTATGCCAAATACGTAGTATATTAGACAATTTTGTTATCAAAACTATTTGTTGAAAAGAATTGGTTATGGCTCTGAATTTTGGGAAGTAAATCACAGTTTAATTGGTTTAGCTTTATTAATGTTGTAGAGAAAATGAAACTTTGCACATCAGTCACAACTTTCAGCAATCATCAATATAGTCATGAATACCTATTTGACCAAGAAGAATATATATATCAACTCAATATGTCTAATATAGAAGAGTCATATATTTATATTTCGAGAGAGCTAAGAGTGTATCTGTAACCAACGTTGAGTGATGTCATATTTGCATATTTGCATAACTACTAATGGCATCATTGATCAACTTCCTGGAATTTCCGATGTTGTATACATTATTTCAAAGTTAAGTGAAAAGGACCATTTTTATAAAATTATGTGAGTTTGGCAGTGTCTTAATCATAGATTGTAGCTAGTACCTGTGTGAAGTGTCAACAGCCCACATACCACGTTCATAAATCATAACCACCTTATTTTTATAATATAAAACCAAGGTTAGGTTTCTTAGACAACTTTATTCGAGAAAAATTGTGTATAGATCATGTGCTTGAAATTCAAAGCATACTAACTTGAATGAATTATTCTCCCATACTTATATCAAAGACTTTAAAGTAGGCATTCTCTTTATTAAAACAAACATTTTAACAAGACTAGATGTTGATTGTCTAACTACGTTTTTTTTAAAGATTGTCTAACTACGTTGATATGCAATATAATACACTTATTTAAATATTAAATATAAATCATTCGAACTATTAAATGCCAATTTTTGAAATATAATAATAGTAAGAAATTAGCTAAATTCTTGTAAGTTTGTACTTGTAACAGTGAGTATCGGATCCTGATTTTCCCATTTCAAGATCCAAGAATATTCACGATAACCCCTAAGTTACGCAACATTTTAGAAGGATCTTCTTTAATGCGCATGAAACCCATATTTGACGTAATACATCATCAATAGAGTGATAAGACAGAAAAAATCTACAAATCTACAACTATACTAAAATAATTCCAATCCACATGATTTTTCTTTTTAAACTTTATTATTTGTTTTTCTGCCAAAGCTAGCTCTTTTATTTGTTGTGGAGTATTGTACAAATAGATTATAATCGATCCCGACCTATTATAAGAAAAAAAAATGGAGACACATAGTATATGGACAATTAGACAGTGACACCGTAGCACAACGTCTACAAATCATTAACGAGTCATAATCCATTCGATCGATTGATTTTAAAATTCTATCGCCGTCCTGCTTTACCGACTACAAAAAAAATCATCGAAAAAGTTTGAAGCTAAAGTTGATATGATAGGATCACAAGATGCATCTTAACTAGTCACCGAAAATATATATTTAGAAAAAGAAGATATCAATGAACTTCTCTGAATAAAATTTAGGATTCAATTATTTAAAAAGTATTCGTATTTAAATTCTTACAACTCATCACAACAACATCGCGGATCTGTAATATTTGCCATCGTATAAGCAAAATGTACAATTCACATCACTTTATGATAATTAAGAAGACTATAATATATAATGGAGTCGTTAATTAGCTCACCTAATTTCGCTCCGCCGCCGTTTTAGACACTAACACTACAACTACTCGTAAGCGTATACTTAACGGCGTTATCTCCGACAATAACTCCGGCAGCTTTATTACCGAAGTTAATATACGCAAGACACCTCACGTAAAGATGATACTTCCCTGTAATAAACGTCCCAACTTTCCACCTCACTCTACCGTCAGCACGGATGATCAGCGTCACAGCGCCGTTATCTTGATCACCGTCAAGACTAACGGCGTTGAACGGAGCGACGGGAACGGAGGTCCCGTAGACAAACGGCGACCATATGTTGACTTCTTTGTGTCCCTGATACGTCGGAGGGATCGATGTTCTGAAAGTGATCTGTTGACTATGGTAAGTAGCGTAGACGTCAAGACGGTCGTAGTAGATGCCGATCTTGTCGTTAGGGTTCCGGGAAGAAAGAGTGATTTGGAAGTTGGAGGTGAGGAGGTTCGGTGGATTGCCGGAGACGTTGAAGGCGTAGACGGTGGCGTCTTGGAGGATGAAACGTGGCTTTGAAGGTTGGAGGATTGCCCAAATGAGAAGGATTGTGAGGCAGATGATGAAGAGGATGAAGATTATTGACCATATTATTCGCCGCCGGATTAGTTTCCGGCGAGAGTGAGTGTGGGAGCCACAGTCTTTGAAGGTCATGGTGGTGGTGGTTTTCTTTCTCCGGCGGTGGTGGGGAGAAAGTGGAGAAGTTGTTAAAGAGAATTTTGGTTTATTATTTATTTGATGTGTTGTAAATAATGGGGTAGCCTAATTGTGTGTATGCTTTTATAGGAGAATGATAGGCAACTAAAGTTATTCTTTTTATATTAACACCAAAATCATTATAGTAGTAATCAAGATAGATTTTTGTATGAAACAACCAAAATTAAATCTCTTTATTAAAAACAAAAAAATATGTTTTTTCATAATCTAAAAAGTTATCTTATTTTTTGGCTGATGTATAGTTTTATTGGTATATAAATTTCTCTTCCTTATTTTCTTGGAAAAACAGAGATTTATCGTTTATCATCTACATACTTAGTCAAATATTACAGTACATTATTGAATTTATACAGTAATATATTAATTGCTGAATATCATTTTAAATCACATATATACCATATATTTCTAGAATGTTGAAATTATGAATGGGAAGATGATTGATATGGTCGGTGGACGGTTTCTATAGAAAGGTGACTTTATGTGTGGTCGAAGATTTCTTCAACAATAATAACAAACCCAGCTAGTAAACTTCATTCCCAGCTTCCTCATTTGAAGAATGAAACTCACTTACAAATAAAAAGAGAAAAATTATTTATTTGTAGATATATACTTTGATTCGTATTTTTAAAAATACATATGGAGTCATCGTTTTAAACGCTAGAATGAACGATTTGCTATAAATGCTCTTCTTTACAAATTTAAACTCTCTTACTGCAATTTTTAATCATCCTAGGCCAATTGTAGACGTTTCCAACAACAAAAGAATCAGATTTCTAAAAAATTTGGGAGATTAGTTGATTTCGGTTTAAAATTCTCTAGGTTAAGAGAGAAAAAAACATTTCCACTTTTCATTCAAAAGAAAAAAACATTTCCACTTTCCATACTATTTATAAAAATGTGAACACAAATAAATATAAAACCCACCCAAAGTTATAACTGAATACGTTACCAGTTAAATGAATATAAATGTACAGGATAATAGATACAAAATCGTAAAATGAATAAATGTAAATCGTAACTAAACATAATTATGTGATTGGTAAGTACTTGAAATACTATTTGTCCGCCATCTATGCTTTCGACTTCTATATTTTAGCAAAAAAAATGTTCAAAAGATGTTGAAAAACATTAGAAAGGTGTCAAAGTGACATTTTTTGTGGAACATAGAGATTATTGTTCTAATCAAAATTTGATGAATAAATTTTTGGAGCTATCACATGGGTATGAGACTTTTCGCTACCGACTATAAGTCCATTTAGTGATAATAATTTAATCCAATATAACCTTTAAGTATTAAATGATCAAGTATTTTGTATACAAATGGACAAAGTTTCATTTACCACGTACTCTCTCCATAATGGAAAAGGGGACGTAAGTGACCTAACACTAGCTGCCAAAAGAGAAACCACCACTTGTCCATCATTTTCTTTGTCTTGTTACGTTGATTTTTAATTACAACGGTTGCTCTAAAGTCTAAGCATCGTGTTGTAACATTAGGGGAGGGGAGATAACTTTAAGAGGGCACTAATTGTAATTGCTATTCGGTCGACATAATATTCAAATTTGATATTACAAAGTTACATATCCAATTGTTGTATGTATTAGATCATGCTTTTGACAAAATTCAACTTAATCGAAACTGTGGGTGGATGTGTTAAAAAAGAGAGAAGAAATTGTGGGTTGTTTACAAATAAGTTTTTTTGGGTCTAAGTTTCTAATTAAGATGCATAAACACACCGAGATATTGAACAGTACTTTCTCCTACGGAAATCGAATGATTCGAATGTATCGGTAAGAATGTATCTCCCAAAACCTAACGGCTTTGTCCATTATATAATCTAGAGAGTGCATTCAACTAGATTATTGCTAATGCATATCTCTCAGGGAAATATGCTCAGGTGACAAATAACGCAGTTTAGCTTGTGAAGATAAATCTAAATATCAGGTTGAATTCAACACAGGAACAATTATTCAGGTTTTTGCAGCTTTCTTTTATGGCAAGTCACAGTAGTTTTACTGATAACAACTTCAGTATTTAACTAAGGATACGTATTATTGCAACTTAGCTTCTAATCTTTGTCTGTTTAGCCTAGCCAGTGTTATTTACTCTTCTTTCCTATGAAAGTTTTATATATCACAAGTTTGCAGATTGTAATAATGGCCAAGCCCCTAATCAAAGATGTTTCAATGGGTCTAACCGGTAGCGGCCCTGGGTAGAAGCAGCACAAGCATCTGCTTCCGACCATTAATATGAAGACAACAATTTCGGCCAATTTTCCAAATGCTATAAGTAGGTCAGATGGTTAAATATTGTTTCCCCCCCCCACACAAAGTTAACAAGTTTAAGCCTTCACTTCACTGGATTCCAAGCCTCTGACAATCAGTCAAAGACTATCCGTTGGTCTTTTGCTTAAATGGGCCAACATTTTGAGCCGTAAATGGGCTTATTGTTACAATCAGTCAAAGATGAAGGCATGAAGCAATAAGAGAGCGCATGGACTGAACAGAAGAAAGTAAATGTAAAGATGAACGGGTCGTCAACTAATTATGAATAGATTGACGGTGTGTTTTTTGTAGTTATTGCTCACCTCCTCTTTCTCCAGCCATTGAATACATATTTATTGAGTCGGGCTCCTCTCTTTTCGAAGAGTAGGATCGTTGAGGTAAGTTATTCTTACCGTAGGTTCATGTTCGGTTTAAAGAATAATTCACCGTAGGTCATCATTGTTCTACTCTCCTGTGCATAAGGGTTGTTGGAGGATATATATGAATATTGGTGCCGTGCCCAAATCCATTACAGTTCTTCATATGTGTTGTTAGACTCACCGAGTTCATTTGATTAATGGACACTGTCTTTCGATGGGCCAAAGACTCCTTTTTATTTAGGTTTACGCCAATCGTCGGGACCGTAAGCAGGGCCGGGCCTGACCACAAGCTGGTCAAGCATGGGCTTGAGGCCAATATCTTTATAAGCAATTTTGGGGGCCAATTTGACAAGAGTTTTTGTTGGTCCAGTGGCTGAATAAGCTGTTTCAAATGTTAAGGTCATGAGTTCGAACCAGCTTATTTCTATTTTTGGGGCCAATTTTTTTTACTGCTTCTATCCTTGGAAAACTCAGGCACTGCCCTGACCGTAAGTCCCACCCATCCCAAGAATTCCCAATCTTTTCTATACCAAAGGAAGTAAATTGGTTGTCAAAAATCAAAAGCAGTAAAGATATTCGTTCTATTTACACGTGATGGGCTCGTTCCACTACAATATATGTTTACTCGTAAGGGGCTAAGTTCAAAGTACATGCAAGACAACCATGCACCGCACGTGACACTCATCTTTCTTCAACTCGTGACCTTTCTTCCAAATTTTTTTAAAAAACTATTTTTTAGGATTTGAGATCATATTGAGTCAGAAAAAAACATAAAACAAAAACACTGCAATTTGAACCGATTCAGCATCCAATAAATTCTAAGAACGTGCAGTTTCATCAGCCAAAAGAGTGTCAGAATTCACTTTTGGCTATCTAAGTATATCAAAATTCAAGTTCAAGTGTTCCGACTACATAGCCTGAGTGCACACTGAAAAAATATATTTCCTGTTCTATAAGATTACGTTTTGATGCATAACTGTTGATCCCGAAATATATAATTTTTCAAAACATGAGATTTATTAACTTATCGACTGGAAATTTCTGTACTAAGCCGATTACTTAGTTGACTACATGCATATATATTTTTGACCTTTGGACTCGTCAGTTTTTAAAACTAAAAGTAGAATCTTCCTGATTTCTGTATAATATTAGACAATATTTATCTCAGAGACTCAGACATCAATACTCAATTCATTTCATTTTGTTCACATTTTAAATAATTAGATTCTCCTCTAACTGAATTGTTTTTAATCCATACTACTACTGTACAACGAATCGATATAAATAATAAACTTCATGCTTAAGGATGGTCAGCCTTACAATGCACTACGTAATCAGATTTGGGGATCCAAACTCCTTTTCAGTTACCATTAGTTATTGTCTGCGTAAAGATCATTACTTTAATTTTGTGGTTTTACTATTTTCAAGTTAGTTTGACTTCATAATTAGTAACTCAAAATAAGCAATCTCACACAGCTGCCTAGTCACATGTTGACCTACCTATTTCTCTTTTTAAGTGGAACGAATATTCCAGATCTTCCAGTGGCACATTCTTATCTTCAGGGAATAAATTAACTATAAGTACTATTTTTTCCTTATCATTTTGTAGATATCATTGCAAACAGAGCAAAGGCTTTCTTGGATTGAAAATTTGGATCCATTTTGTAAACAAACGCGAAGTAAACACGAAAATAAGAATATTTAGAGAGAAACAACGATTGAGGCAAATACATATTTTAGGACTTGTGTATTGATATACAAATGAAGATAATTTTTCAATATGTTATATCACATTTATATAACCTCAAAACTCTGTATGCTATTTATTTATCTACTTAAAGCACCTTTTCTACCAAAGAATGTGTCATTTTATTGGTATAATAATTTAATCAGAATCAATAATCCTAAATTGAGTCTAATCTTTCGTTTCATGCCGATAGTTATCTAGTTCACACCTATTCTTAAAAGCCAAAAAAAAACTATTTCTAAAAGGCAATTGATCATTAGTGAAATGATTAATGTTATTCACTAGATAATGTTAAACAAGCTCCCTTCAAAGAGTTTTTAAAGTTTGGACAATGATAACATATCTACACGACACCTACTCTCGTCTTCTGTACGCCCGAAACTTTTTTTTCGCTGGTTGTTGGTGGCTGTTCATCATGGACATTGATAACAACATGAGGAGAGCTATTGTTTTCTTCCTCGCTGTCACCCTCTAGAACAGGCTTTACACTTCCCCTGTGAAGTAGTTGATGTTGTCCTAATTCCGGTGACACTTTTGGATCCGGAGTCTCTTTAAAGTGTGCCAGACCGGTGAATTCTTCCACTGCCTCAGAGATCTTCTCGACGTAATTAACGATCTCGATCAGTATTGACGCCATTGTGACTCCGGGAATGATCTCCAAGAGATCTTTCTCTGTCTCTGGAGAAGACGTTTTGAGTGCAATCCTTAGGTTTTGTATGGCATTTTTGGAGTTTTCAATATATGCATTAACACAAACACTGTCTCTCTTCATTGTTTTGATAGATTTGGCTATGGCTTTTAGGGCTTCACAAGCTTCTCTGCTCATGATCGAGCATGGCTCTTGAATCTTGCTTATGAAATCTTGTGGTATCTGCTTGCGTCACACGTAAAAGAACATGCAAATTATTAATATTATTCCGTCAAACCTTTAGTTATTCGTTAATGTATACGTATTATTTATCATCGACATTTTAGCCATTGAGAGCCTTGGCATTTTATTTTTATTTTACACCTGCTTGGTGCAATCTTTGATGGTTAGTCCTGGTTATAATACACTTATTTATGCATGTGTCTTATGATTGCGAGTGGAGGGAGATAACAAAAAAAAGGAAAATCAATAATGGCATACGACGTAGCAAAGATACATCATGCTTACCAAATTTGGACAATTTTACAAATTCAGAGTCACCTTGTTTTAGAATAAATAGTAAATATAATGATAAAAAAAACTAATAATTATACATATTTTCCTTACATTGAAAAATATATGTAATTATTTAAAAATAATCTTCTACTTATTCGATCCGGTGATTAATGATAAATAACAATTTGATTTACTTTCCAATTCAGTTTGCAGTTTTTGAAAGTAGTTTTTGGTTTAATATCAAACTAATGTGATCGCCAACGAACCTTAACGTCGGAGAGAACATAGCCATTGAGGATTTCCAAATGAAAGGCGCATTGACGAACAAGTCCTGCGATCTTTAAGTACTTTGTCCATGGATGGCGTAGCCTGAATCGGCCATGTCCCGGTTCCCATCTCGCAAGATTCGCCTGGAAAACAAAAACATTACGATCATCAATTACATTAGAACGCTTTTATAAAATAAATACAAATTAACTAACAACAGCATTATGTAGCTAGGAACATTAATTATTGTCTATCTGCATATAATTATACCAAAATATCTTCAGTGCTTTTTGATGTTAGAATGCTTTTGTATTGTTGAACACACGAGTTTGTCTCCTTTGAAGTCTTCTCCGATGATGGAAAATATTCACCCTCGAAACCTTTTTACATATATTTAAACACGTATACATGCATAAGTTACATATGTTCATTATATTTACCAAGAATAGATTAATTGAAAATGTTGGATATTGTAAGCACCTTCTAAGGAGTTAGCGAGTTTGATAATGTTGTTAGCAATCATCTTGTGAAGATCTTCGCCTGCCCATACAGGAAAAACGAAGATCGATACAAGGATGCATATCGTTCCACCAATAAGAATGGTGGATAGTCTTTGATATGCCATAACCAATATTTCATCTGTACGGTAACCCGAAACGGCAACCATGCTGAATGTGAGTATGAATATCAAGGCACCATAGTCATATCTCTGTTTAATCCTTGGAAAAAACCGTGAAAATGTTGCAGCTGCACCTAGTGAGAACACGAATATCCCAAGAACAATCGGCTCTCCTTTGTCTCCACAGAATCTAGCAAGGTGTACTGCACCAACCCCTAAGGCACCGGCTATTAATGTTGCAAAACCTCTGTTTAAACCTTTTGAAAGTGTCCCACCTATATGAAAACATGTTTTAGTTTGACTTGGTTTTAATAGACATCTTTCTATTTAATTTGTCATAGTAACATGGACATTTTTAATAGACTTACCGACAGTGAACTCGGAGACTACGACTACTGTTAGTATCGCCCACATACCCGAAACCCCGAAGCTATTATAGAGAGGCCGTACATAGTACAACATTGATACTAATGTGAGAGAAAGTCCCACTTTTAAGGAATGGATGATCCGTCTTGGATCATCTTTACCAAACTTTTGCACATTCTTTATGCGCTTGGTGACGCCGTCTTTAAGCTTGATAGGGAACTCCTTAAGCCTTTGCAAGAATCCTGCTTTCTTCACTTGAGCATTCAACTCCATCTCCATTGAAACTTTCAATGTAACTTAAAGCTTGTGAATTGGCTAATATTTGTAGAACTTTTGTGTGATGCTTATGTGGGATAGTTTTTGGCTATATTTATAGGTAGAAGAAAGCTTAACCTGTGAAACGACAGGTTTTTCACTGCTGACTAAGCTTGCATCTAAACTAATTTTTTATCTGGATGTCTTAATTTTTATTGATATAAATATTGAAGACATAAAAAGTGATGCGCAGTACTTTTCTTACTTAGATCTAATTAATTGATGGATGGCAGGCAATTCATCTATAGATAGGTAGAATATAAATGTACAAAATGTTTTTTTTTTTACGTAGGTCGAATAAAAGACCAAATATTATACTAAAATGTTTTAGTTTATTTATTTACGAGCTCCACCACCACAAGCCAAAAAAAAAGAAGAATTACATAAAAAGGAAGAAAAAAAACAGAGAAAACAAGAAGAAGAAAAGGACCAAGTTTATCGAACCCACTAGAGCTCAGCAGAGGAGCTCTCTAAACCAAAGGTTGGGAATGTTTTGCTTCTAACTTTACAGCAGTTATGTGAACATTCGATGGAAAGAAAACATTTAGATAACTTTATGTAAGTAATTAAATATTAATGGGAATTGTCATCCCAAGTTGCTTTCATGTGAATTCTCTCAGTATTAGTCAAACTAAGGTGCTCCCAATGTGCATTATGATGATGAGACAATGGTAATTGATAAATTAAACATATAAGATAATGATACTGATCATTATATGGCTGATAAGTGATAAACGCTATAGAAAAGAACTTGTAATCTTATAGATAACATTAAAATATTTTCTTAATAGAGTATTCATATGCCTAGGATCAAATGGGCTCTACTCTTCACATATACTTTTTATGGGAAGTGATTCTTATTATTCTGTATCTAATTTTTTTAAACAAAATTTAAACTAAAACAAGATGATCATAACAATGGCAGTAATATGACTATCAGACTATGACTATGATGAATTGATGATATGATATTTGAAAATTTGAGAAATGGTAGGCATGACTAAGAAGCGTGAGGATTTGGAGGTTTATTTAATTGACGAGCCAATCTCTATAAAACCATTAATTCGTAAGTTAAAAAGGTGTTAGAAGAGTTTAGTGCAAAATCTATTTTTTAAATATGGTCGTCTCGTCCATTCTTTTTATTTTGTTCTAACTTTACAATTTGCAAAACACATTCTTTTTTTTTCTTTCATTTTGCTTGCACTATATCTAAGCATTATTCCAAGAATACTACATGAATGTATGATCGAGATTTCATTCTGAGTTCTGCACCAATCTGTACTTCATAAATAGCATATTCTTTTCTCCTTTTTACGAACATATAGCATATTTTGTTTTTCATTTTCGTATCTTTAAACGGGACAAGATAACTTGTCACTATAACGTAACAATTTTCTGCCGCACTAGATTTAAGGGTATACCTTTAAGTTTGCGATTTTTTGTTTGGATATATAGATTACTCGATGATCCATAGCAAATAATTGGTTAAACCATTATTCCGTTATGTATATATATATATATATATATATATATGTGTGTGCATTGTTGCAAATGCATTAGTGATAGAAGACGAAATTAGTGAATATAATATTTTCATAGCTGAAGCAATAGTAAAAACACAATTTATGAAATTCCATATCAAAGCGCAAAAGAAATATGTATATAGAGTAACTAGTGGTTGGCGAAAACAGTAGTGACTAGTGATGTACAAAATATTCCCTTTGATGTGTTTGCATGTCTGAACATTTGCTGCAACCTCTCAACCACCCTTTATCATATCCGGTCATGTACCAACTCTGATAGCATTGAATTTTGGTATTTTAAAACAAACAAAAAATATATAAGTAGAATACTGAAGTTTTCTCTGATCATGAAACATAATTCGAGACCATTATGGTTTCTATCTAGAAGCCGGAAGAGTATTGGATGAGCTTGTACTAGTGTTTGGAAGGGGAACTTCAAGCTTTCTTTCTAGCAATGCAGCATATATAGATTAGAGGCTATCCATAGCCAAAGCCCAAGATAACTTCAGTTTTCATAATTATTTTGGCTTCCATAATTATCATGTGTGAAATTGTAGTTCAACATGAACTATATATATATGTAATGGAAACATAGTAGAAATATCTATAACCACAATGAATAAAAGATTTCAATGCGTCTTAGTGAATATACATACAGTATGAGTGGACTGTCAAATATTAAAGCAGTTGTGGAATAACTGAGTAAGAGCAACTAATTCAGTTTCATCTTAGAAATCAGAAATTTCTTGTACAAGTTGTATTCCGATTGATCATTTAAACTTTTTCGCTTATAGGATTTGGTTAGACATACTTGAGTCTTGACCATTCATAAAACAAACTTTTGTTAACAAATTCAAACAAAACGTAGTGCGTGTCTGCGACCAAGCAAAAAAAAAAAAACGTAGTGCGTGGCTAATTCCTAAACGAAGGAGCTCAATGTGACCGGAACGTGGGTCTTCTCATGAAACGTAAGGCTGGTCAGAAAAAGGGCGTCAATATTCACGTCGGATTGGTCGGAAGAGACCGGCCATAAAGGAACGGTTCATCGCTATATGACAATTTAGCTTAAACTTCCTACTCGTTTTTCTTTATGGTTCTAACTTTTTTTCCTAAAGTTTCAGTTTTTTTCATTATAATATTGTTCTTCATACACTTGCTTTTGCAACATGTATAGTTGGCCAATTTTTTATACTTGATTATTCCATGTTGATAACCTTCCACTAAAATCATTTAAATAATTAAATCCTCTAGGAGCCGACCCATTTTGCACCCATAAAAACTTGAGAAACACACAATTTTTTTAATTAAATATAAAATCGAGAACCGCACACTCATTTTTACACGTATGTGAAGAAGAAACAAACACAAAAAGTGATTTAGGCCGACTCGATATTAATAGTTAACCAATGTTTACAACCTAATTAGGCCTAAACTTTGATCCAGATCTCCCTTGAAGCCCATAATCCGTGATTTTGATTTAGGCTTGGCCGCTTATCCAATAACCTTTTCAAACTTTAGTTAACCGTTAGCTAAATTGCACCCTACAAAAAATTTAGGGGTTATTTATCAAATAACCAAGAAAAAAAAAACCAAAAATAGTTTTTTAGAGAGATAGTAGAGAAACGTTCAAAAAAAAAGAGCTAGTAGAAAGCCATAAGAAGAGAAAAGAAGAGAGAGAATTTGATTTTGGTCTAGTTAGTTAATTTTGATTTTTCTGGGCTATTGGATGCAATTTCTGATAAATTTAACTAGGTGAACTGAACTGGCTCTATATAAAAAAAAATTCAAAATGAAATCTATTTGCATTGAAATTACTTAAAAGATTTAGCTACACATTTCCCAAGAAAATCAGCTATAAATTTCATACTTAGAGCATTTCCAAAAGACACTCTATAACTTCAAATTTGAAATTTTATATTTTTATTTGTATTTTGGTCCCTACAATTACACATCACATTTATAATTCATAAATATTTTCTTGTTTATTATTTTAATCGTTATAAAAATTATATCTCATAAATATTTTAAATTTTGTTTACAAATTCAAGTTTACACATAAAATTAAATAAAACTTTAAAAGAAGATTTAAAATATTTAAAACTAGATTTAGATAACAAAATATACAAAAGAAACTTAACAAAAAAATTTTAAAAAAATTACATGAAAACATAACTATTACACAAATTTAAATATTACAACACTAATAGTCAGGTAAGTTTGATCCGAAACCTTCAAAATTTTCAAATATTGTCTAATTTTTTTTTGTTTAATTGAAGATGGTTGTTGTTGTTGTTGTCGATGATGTCTTTTCGTATATATCATTATTTTTCATATTGAATATATTCATGAGTATTAATATCATCGATAAAAGTTAGTCTTTTAGCAATATTTTATGTTTCTCTTTTACTTTCTCTTGTTCGGATCTAATGTATTTACAAGTATTAATATCTCCCGATTTCAACAATTTTTATCTCTAATCTACAAATTAAAAATGAGGAGATCTATTTTTACTTCGAAATGCACTAGTAGATCATATATGCATTACGAAAATCACTTCATGGAATAATATGATATTTTCTTGAAGTTTAATATTAATTAAGTTATTTTGTTTAAAATTTTATATAATATTTTATTAATTAATATTGTTGTAATATGTTTATATACGTGCGAGTTATTTACAAAAGTTTTATGAATTCAGTTTAGTCATGACAAATATAAGGACCATATTATAAAATACAAATAATTTTGAAGTTAAGTTTGAAGTTTTGCTTTTGGAGAAGAACAACTTTAAACTTCAAATATAGAGTTTTGGAAACTTCAAAATAGAGTTCATTTTTGGAGATGCTCCTAGTAACTGAAATGCTCTTAGTAACTGAAGTATAGAATCAGACCAAATTGTAATTAGTGTTCATCATATACATACTTGGTGAACATGAATTTTACAAAAAGAAAAGACTTGGTGGACATGATTTTGGGTCGTCGTCATATTTGAAAAATGTAAACGTCTGTGGTCATCGTCGTTTTGTGTGGTTTATGTCTGTATATAAGTCGTCGAAAGGTCATTCTATTGATTCTATATTTTAGTGCTATGGTTTTATTTTTCCTAAATATTTTAGTGACATGTTAGCTCGAGTTATGAAATATTTGCATTCGGTGAAATTGTCTTTTTCATGACTGGTTTCACGTGTCTTGTACTTCACATATAAAATCTTAAGTCAATTCGTAAGTGCAAGTAAGTACAAAACAAGATTCAGATCTGAGATCAATTTCATAATCTTCTGGAAATTATGAAAGATAATGAAATGTGAGAATGCTTTACGCTGTCGTTTACCCCTCTTTCTTCTACTGCTATTGCCGATTGCTTATCCTCCTCCTCCACTCCATCTTCTTATTTCCGCTTTTTTGAATCAGTTACTAAATTAGAAGTGTTAAGTAGATTTGTGTTACAAAAAAAAGAATAAAAAGAAGGAAATGTTAAGTAGATTTTGTTGGAATCAAGCTGTCATATAGCTCATATCTGTAGAAATAGTACATATGTGCATTGAGAATGCGTGGGTTAAATGAAATTAAAATTTTTTTTTTTTTGAAAATGACTTTAATTGAACCGTAAGATTTAAAAAATGTATAAATTTTAGATAAAGACAGAATGAAAAAAAAATGAATCATTCTTGGATAGCTGTATGTCTTGGTTCAAAAACAATGTGTTGCGGGCCTTTGAAAATCCTTAGATGCTCCACGAGTCCACATAATTGAACTGAATACATACAAAAGATTGAATCAGTAAATCACAAGAAAAGATCTAATGAATCCTTTTTGTTTAATCAAAGTCTCAGATGACTCTTTATGAACTAGAAGTCTAGAAATGCTTCATCAAGCTCACCTTCTTAATACACACATACACGATGTGAACTTTCTTTGTGCAGTCTTATCATCAGCATGTACGTACTATCTCTTGATGTATCGAGGTTTTTTTTTTTTTTGATAAAAAGGCTTTCAAATTTAAAAAACATTAAAAGTTTACAAGATAGGATGATGAAACCCTATAACGAGATAAAACTTGCATGAATATATCATGATAGATAACATCTCATCCCTATGAAACAACTTAGGGAGAAACTAAAAAACCCATGATGAAATAGTAGACAATAGCTAGTGCTTAGAACCACGACCACGCCGGCCATGCTTTCCTCGTCCTTGTACTGTCTTCCATTCCAAATCTTGGAACTTGATAGGAGGTCTAGTCTCTCTCCCACCCCTTGTCAAGCCAAGCGAGCTCAGTGACTCATTCTCGGCTCCATCCACATCACCTAGCGCTGAAAAACGAGAAGGACTCTCGAATACATTAACATCAGATGTTGTGGTTGAGGGATCAACAACATAGGTGTTTTGATCCTCATTGTTGATAATTTTTGTTGATGGAGAAGATTCCATAGAAGGTGTTGCAGCTTGGGCAGACTGAAAATCTGCTAATGTGGGTGTAGAAGTGATCAAGCTTGGCGGGGTAGTTTGAATACCTTGTTGAATCCTTGTGGATAAGATAGAACTGTGTGCAGCTACATTGTTTCCTGGGCTTTCCGTAGAAACATTAGGTGCAACAAATGGTGTTTCTTGATCTTGAGCCAAACCCAAACCTGAGTTTGTAGCAGCTTTTTCAGTGATTGTTTCTTCCGATTCAGAACTGACAGGAAGCACATCCAGTGCACTGAATTGGTTACATATCTTTGGAACCTCGCACGCCAAGTTAGTAGCAGGAAGACTTTCTTGCTCAGTGACTACCTTTTGAGTAGACGGTGAGGGAGATGGGACAGCACTCTCATTTTGGTGAAGAATGATGTCAATATCCACCACGGGTACATCAACACTAGAAGCCACTGAATTTGATGATAAGGTTTTATCCTCTGGAGTCTTAGGAGGCTGAAGGCATCTTTTAGATTTGTGGCCTAAACACCCACACCTATCACATGTGGAAGGGATCCAAGTATATTCAACTTTAACTAGAAAGATGTTACCTTGTTTATCATCAAGGGCTATAAGCTTTGGAAAGTCCTTATCCAATTCCATTTCCACCAATACTTTTGTTTCCCCCAAATTAGTAGGATCAAGCCGAGGTTTTTGTGTTAATATAGGCTCTCCAAGACCAGATGCAATATGACTAATTCCTAGTCTAGAGTAGCAGCAGTCAGGAATATCCTTCAAAGTCACCCATACCGGAAGAGTTGAAACTTCTGGAATTTTGAATGAGCCCTCAGGTGTCCACGGCAACACAAAGAGCAGACAGTCATCAATATGCCAAACTCCCCTTTGTATAATCCACTGACGAGTAGATTGGTGTGGGATATGAAACATATAGGATGAATCACTAATCTTCTTGCAAGAAATTTTGCAGCTTCTTCCCCAAATTTTATTGACCACAGCATGAACAAGTCCACCCGGGGGTAAAGAACATCTATGAAATTTCCCAATGAGATATTCATCCTTGTTCTCAGGTCCTAACCTAAGGACTTTTGAAGGTATTGTTACCTCAGGGGTGCCATCAAGGCGATAGGTAGGTGATGTTGCCCGGAAAAGATTGCGTGACTGGGGACCCAACCTTGCAGCCCACGGGAAACGGAGAGATCCATCGGCTTTAAGCTCTGGAAGTGGCAGCTTCTCTAATGGAACCTGTAAGGAACGATTAGGATGCTTGTTCTTGTCTTGCTTGTTCACGATTCCGTCATTAAGGGTTGGCCAAAGAGAAGCAAGTTGATTTCCTACAAGTGCTTTATCAAATTCCGTTGGAGTGGATGGAACAGGAGGGGTAGTAGGTGGCACAAAGATGAGTGGCTTTTCCCATGAACCCAATGAAGGCACAAACTGGTTACTCGTGGTAGAACCGGATGTTACGTTTGCTTCTACAGTTGGTAGATGAGAAGCTGAGATGATTTGAGAGGCCTGAGCTTCAGTACAAGGAGGAGCAACGATGTCAGTGTCACAGCCACGGAGAATCGGAAGTTCCACCCCCAGTGGAGCTGAAGAAGAATCTAAGGCCACAGGCGGAGGATCTTGAAGCTTGTCGCTTTGACTCGATGGAGACGCCAAGGTACCGTTCGAAGCCATGGCGGAGTGAGTCAAGGGGAAAGAAAGACAAGGAGGAGACGCCAGGGATGAGAAAAGCTCGGACCTTCCGGCGATTCAGACGGCGAGGTCAGTAAGATCGATTTGGAGATGGGTTCGACTTGTTTGCTTCTGTTTTAGCCAAAAGGGGGCGCGTGCAGCGCGTGTAACACCAAACTTCAAATCTCAATTTTTTATTTATATATAAATAATTCAACTTCGTGTGTTGAGCGTAAATAAAAGGGACCGCTTATACGATTTGTTCAGCCAAACAGCCAAACAGCCAAACAATCAATGATATTTTTTGTTCAATTTCAACTTCTTTTTTACATGACCCACTACAAAAAGGTGAACTGAATAATTTATTTTTAATATTTTACATTAGCTATAAATGATATAAATAACTTTTACATCATTTATAAAAATGATTCTAAAAATGGTTATACAAATAATTTATATTATTTTTAATTAAATGATGCCAATATTTATTATATTTGCGCCATTTATTTTAAGTGATGAGAATTTGTGTCATTCGAAAAAAATGATGTTAATGTATACATATTTTAGTATAAATGATGTAATTATCTGCAACATTTGATATAACTGATGTTGAATATAGGTATCACTTTCATATAATTGATGTTACAGTTAATATTATTTTTTGTAAATGATTCGTAACTGTAATTTGTTGATATAATGAAAAAATTGTTTTTAATAATCCTATTTTAGTTAAATAATAAATTTTCACTGATTAATTATTTTTCAGAAAAAGATTTTTGATATGTATTAAGATTTCGATAACAAAACGACAATTCAAAATATTTTTAAAAAAAATATTAATACAGCAAGATACAAAAAAAACTAATTATCATTTACAAAAAAAATTAAAAATAAAAATAACAAATTAAATCCAACCAGTATAAACTTGGGTTTTTTGCAGAATTGACCTATAACTTAAAGTCAAACACAAAACTAACCTTTTTTTTTTTTGAAAATTGGTTTTGCCCTATTCACCCCACAAGTTCATATAATTTACAAAAATGCCATCAATTTTTTTTTCTTTTTTTTTTGAAAATGACTTTTTTACTCTCTCACCCTCATCATCTTCAAGTAATTACAAGATTGCCATTGTCATCAATACCACAACCACCATGAACAACCAATTTGAAGCTCTTAATGCTCCCAAAATCGATTTACCCTTCTTCTTTTTCCATTCTTGTGAACTAAACACAACATATCTCTCACTTTCTCTCCAC
>NC_027748.1:40159337-40177815 GCF_000695525.1 Brassica oleracea var. oleracea | reverse complement strand
CTAAAAGCCTAGTGAAATTACATCTCAGCCCCTTGTGACCAAACAAAAAAACAGAAGCCATTTTTATGAATATAGCCCTAGTAAATCGTCTGAGTCGTCTGAGATGTTGGAAGTCGTCTGGACGACTGAAGTGTAAGTCGTCTGGTACCGGTTTATTTTAAAAATAATTTATAAATCTTGTAAAAAAATATTTTGATGCGTGAAAAATAAAAATCAAGTAATTATAAACAGTTTTAAGTGATATAAATTAAGATATGATAAAATTGATTTGTTTTGAAGATAGATGAGTGGAAGTAGTGAATCATGAAATACTTTGGTTTAGGAGTTTGGCAAACATATGTTGTAGTATTGTATGTATTGTTAGGGTTAGATTTTGGAAAACTAAAATGTTTTTTTCAAAAATTAGTTTTCACCTATATGTGTTTATTTATGTGTATAGTAAACACTTTTCAAGTTTGATTTGGTTTTATGAAGTGTTTAATTAGATAATTAAGTTTAGGGGTTATGTTTAGGGTGTGGACGACTTATATTTCAGTCGTCTGTTGAATAATTTACTCGGACGACTTACATTTCAGTCGTCTGGTGAAGAAATTAAAACAGACGACTTACATGTAAGTCGTCCAGAAGAGTTTAATATTTTTAGCGGGAAATTAAATATTTTTAGCGGGAAACTAAAATAGAAGACTTTCCAGACGACTTACAAGTAAGTCGTCTGGTTTAAATTATTTAAGCGGGAAAATATTTTTTTTAAAAAATTTTAGGCGGGAATATTTGGACGACTTACATGTAAGTCGTCTGTTTTAATTTCTTCACCAGATGACTGAAATGTAAGTCGTCCGAGTAAATTATTCAACAGACGACTGAAATATAAGTCGTCCACACCCTAAACATAACCCCTAAACTTAATTATCTAATTAAAGACTTCATAAAATCAAATCAAACTTGAAAAGTGTTTACTATACACATAAATAAACACATATAGGTGAAAACTAATTTTTGAAAAAAACATTTTAGTTTTCTAAAATCTAACCCTAACAATACATACAATACTACAACATATGTTTGCCAAACTCCTAAACCAAAGTATTTCATGATTCACTACTTCCACTCATCTATCTTCAAAACAAATCAATTTTATCATATCTTAATTTATATCACTTAAAACTGTTTATAATTACTTGATTTTTATTTTTCACGCATCAAAATATTTTTTTACAAGATTTATAAATTATTTTTAAAATAAACCGGTACCAGACGACTTACACTTCAGTCGTCCAGACGACTTCCAACATCTCAGACGACTCAGACGATTTACTAGGGCTATATTCGTAAAAATGGCTTCTGTTTTTTTTGTTTGGTCACAAGGGGCTGAGCTGTAATTTCACTAGGCTTTTAGGTTAGTTTTGCATTTGATTTAAGTTTGGGTATAAGTTTGGGGTTAAAATCAAGTTGTGAGTTAGTTTTGGCAAAAACCCCTATAAACTTTCATCCATATTCACATACTGTTTCATGTTTTATGATTTCATCTTACAAATATTAGTTTTTCTGCGTGTTTTATCTCTTTTTTTGTAAGCCAAAAGATGTTTGGACCTTCGGCCCAAATAGTTTCTCTAGGCCCGGAACAAGCCGGCGCTAATACCGATAAAATGGCGTAAAACATTTTTTCCAACGGAAAATCAAATTAGGGATGCAATGCAACCTACTTTAGACACTAAACCACTAGTCCAACCCACATTTGACATTTATAGTATAAGGATTTTAAGCTTCCATGATAAGAGATCACTTGAATAACCATCCTACAAAAATTGGAAGTAAAAATGTTAAATTAAATTTCATCAGAAAATTTTGAATTTTTTTTTGTTTGAGTTATAAAAACCATTCAAAAAGTGTAGATAATTTAGAATTTGGAATACCTTTGCTTTCTGTTTCTTTAAACCATGTAAGAACATACTCTTCCCAATAATCACATGTTAGAATCTCTCCATGATCTTGAACGTCACCATATCCTCACAATTTTTTCTGAATCCACTACAAATTATTACGAATACATAAGAAAGAAACAAACAGACGACGGCATGGTGAACCATCCTCACAGCCTGCACAGGTCATTCAACTCATTGACACTATTGTAAGGAATCGCCTAAGCTCTATTAGAATGACAGGAGATCTGCGATGCAAGGAGGGCCTGAAATATTGGTTTGGTATATAAACAACACACCCTAGGTTGGACACTACAAGAAAAAAGTTTTTCTTAGCGGACGAAAAAACGATATCTATCCATACAATAGCGGTTTTTGAAATGATGTATCATCGCCCGTCATAATAGGTCAAACACTTTAGATAACGTTTTTTTACACTGTTATCTTATTGTTATATACGATAGCGCTTTTTTGTATGCAATTAAATATTTTTTAATAGCATTTATTTTTTGTTATTATTTACATTAAAATAATCTAATTTTAAAATTATTTATATTTATTTAATTATTTAAAAATAAAAATATAAAGTAGAAATCAGTTTATAATTAAATCGGTTTGTATTTATAAAAGTTAAAATTTGGTTTACATAGTTTACAATTACAAATTACAATTATTAACTAGCCCTAATTAAACCAATTTACTATAGCTAAACCTATCTAAACCTAACCAAGTTCTTCCTCAATCTTAGCCGCCACCGAAAGGGTAAGGACGACGGCGAGCTTGGAACCATACTTCTCCGACTCTTCTTCTTCTCTGACATATTTCTTCTATCACTTCTTAGCTTCAGATTTTCATCTTCTTCTTCTCTCACTTTGGCTCTTCAATTTCCTCCATATCTTCTTTACCATCTTCGACGCCGTTGCAATGTCTTCTCCGACACCTCTTATCATGTGTTCTCCACAACCTTGCTCTGATTCTCCAAGCTTAGTCTGTTTTCTCCAGCCTTTAATTCTCTGAAACCTTCGTACAAACCAAAACAAGTTAATCAAAGAATCAACAATTAAAGAACAAAATTATCAGATTGTACCTATCTTCATCGACTGATTGAGAAGTAGTGAGTTTGAGAGAGAAGAGAGGTGATATGCGGAGAGGTTTAGATCAAAATCAAAATCAAAACAAAATTAGAGAGAGATAGAGATCTATGGTATCAGACGGCAATGGTGGTGACGAGCGGTGGTGGTGGTGGTGTCGGACGGCGATGGTGGTGTCGGACGGCGATGGTGGTGACGAGCGGTGGTGGTGGTGACGAGTGACGGTTTCAAAAGGAGAAGGTGACCAGAAAGAAGAAGATTGCAGAGGACCAGAAGTTATAAGAGATGAGATTGCAGAGGATTGTGAGAAGATTGATAATTTAGTTTGAGATCTATGAGAAGAATTGCAAAGGTCGTGACTCATGAGAAACAAAAAGAATAAAGAGATAATGAGAGAAAAGAATAATAATATCCGTTAGATTGAGATCTATCAACTGTGGAGATTAATAGTTTAGTTATCCTCACCATTCTGAATTGGATCTTCCTATTGGTCAAGGTTTTTTCCTCTTTATTTTTTTTTATTTGTTGTACTCTGTTTTTTTTTTTAAAGATTTAGTATGTTTAATAGTTACTTTTATTTTGTGGTTGATAATTTAGTTAATGTTATAATAGTGGGTTTAAGATTTGTGCTTAAATTTAAAAAAATATAAATCGAAAATTCATATATAGAGTTTATAAACTAATGATATGAGATTACAAATTGATTAGATTTCACTTTTTACAAACAATATTAAGTCAAATAAAACTAAGATTAATAAACTCTGGCAAAAAACTATGATTAATAAAATGATTAGATTTCACTTTTATAAGCAATTTAAAATTTTAAGTTAAAGTTTGAAAATAAATTTGAATTTATTTTAAGAATTAGATTTAGTTTTGAAAAGTTTTTATCTAGAGCTTAGTTTTAAAGTTATGGGTTTAGAATAGAGGTTGAGTATATGGTTATGAGATTTGCAATTTTTTTTTAAAGAAATAACTTTTGAGTTTATATCTAATATTTTAGGTTAAATTTAAGATTTAATGTTAGAATATCAGAGTTTAAAGTTTGTGTTTAGAGTTTATGGTTTAAAAAATCGTTTAGGGTTTAGGGATTTAAAAAGGCAAACATAGTGTTTTAATTATGTGCTACTAAAAATATGCTATCATAGCGTTTTCAAATATACCACTCTATCATAGCGTTTTCAAATATACAAACGCTATCTAAAGTTAATAGATATGTCAATCATAGCAGAAAAGCAAAAAAATGTTATCCTCTACTGTTATGAAATTTTTTTTTCTTGCAGTGATAAAAGCATTATTCCATAAATAGTTACCATTTTTTTCATCACTCTATTCTCCAATCTATTTTAGAATAAAATATGGAGCGAGGTTGAAGATGCCCTTAGAAAATCTAAATTCTAAATTTTACGGGTTATTGAAGTGATTCTTCTATTATTTTATACAAAGGTTTAAAATAGGTGTATTCGAGGTAAACAATACGTTTTTGTTTGATAAATTTTACATTCATTTAAACAAAAGACTACGTAAGAGAACTACGTACTCCAAATAATTTAGAAAAATTGTATATGAAAAAATCAAAAACATTATATGCTATAGATATGAGAGAAGATGGTTTTAGAAGACGAGTGAGAAATATATACCATCATCTGATTTCAAAAAATATACTTAAAAACTGTGTTAAGACTTTTTTTTTAAGGTGTGGAGTGGAAGAAGATGACTCTGGAGGCGTGATTAAAGGATGTTGGGTGATTAAAAAGTTATTATTCGTTATATTTTGAAACAAAACAAGGGAAATATCCCTATAGTTACGGGGTAACCAACACGAACAACACATTAATTTTAATTGAAACTAAATTAATATCATTTGTTAACTTTGTATCATTTCTGTAACTAAAGTACAAATAAGATTTTATCCTTGATTTGTTTTGATATTTACAAGCAATGTCATTTATATTTATGGTTAACAGTTTAATTATCATTTAAACTAACTGAACAAAAAAGATCTTCGAATTATTTTCCTGTTTAGTTTTGGCATGTTATTTAAATATGCTATATTTTAATTTTGTTAAGATATGTTGCGATCATGTCTAGATTTAATTTTCGATTTCGTTAGTAAAAATAATATTTACTTCTTTAATTATGGCTCAAACCACTTTAATCAAACGTGTTAATAACAAGATATAGTTATGGCTCAAACCACTTTAATCAAAAATCAGGTTGCATGCTTGGTTTTACATTAAGTAATGTGTTTTTAAAATTTATATCTTATATATTAAAACAGAAGTCACAACCTTGATTCATGTGTATTTTTTATATATTAAAACAGAAGTCACAACCTTGATTCATGTGTATTTTTTATATATTAAAACAGAAGTCACAACCTTGATTCATGTGTATTTTTAAAAATGAACCATTACTAGAAAGTCATATTTCATTTATTTCTTAATAACATTTTGGCATAATTACTAAATCACCTCATATATTATTGACTATAATAACTAATTTCCTATACGATTGGAAGGAAACCATTAATGTGTATTTTAAGAATCTTGAACCGTGCATTTCAAATTTTAAATTATTTGAAAACACATATATACAAAACATAAAATATACTCCTAAGATCATTACTTATATTCGTCAAAACAGTAATCGTTATCTAAAGTCAAATCTACTATTATAAAAACACATCTTATGTTTTTTTCCAAATTAACCATATAAACAATCGTACATAAGAAACTAACTTATAAGCTATTGCATAGTAATTTTTCTGTTTTGGCCATAGTTTATGATAAACATATATATATATATATACAAGTAGTTTTTTTTGTTTTGGTGATAGTTTATGATATTTATATTTCTATTTTATTGTTAATGTATTTCTTCTATTTATTTATAAGTAAAATGTATAAAAATAGTTGTTTAGGTTAGATGGTTAAATATCTTAATTTTTTGTGGTAAAAATGTAAATAAATATCTTAAATTTTAATATTATTAATATAATTAGTTAATATAATTCAATAACCACATCGTTTTTTTTAACAAAACCAAACCATTTGGATTGATAAAACTTTTAACCAAATGGTTTGAAAATATATTTTGGTTTGGTTTAGATTGGTTTGTGTTTGGTTGGGTCGGTTCGGTTTGGTTTGGTTCAATTTTTTTGCCCACCCTATTATTGGCCCATTTATAAAATATATAATGTTTTAATAGATAAGATTTATATATTGTTGTAAAGGCTTATTTAAATTTGTATATGTTTGAATTACATTACATATAAACTTATATTTTAATAATATACCTTCAATTGTAACTTATTAAAAACAATTATCAATGTTTTTTTTTTAAAATCATTAGTTCATTTTATCATATGTTCTAATAACTAATACTAAATGCTTAAAGATTAGTGTATACAAATGTTTTTTAATTGTTAAAACTATCAAATAAATTTATCAAATAAAATTGTTTATTATTTAAAACTTAAATTAAAAATACATGTAAATTTAATTTTGATAATTAGATGTTAAATGTAAAATAATTTTAATTTTTTTAAGAAAGTATATATTATTTCTCTAATAATTAAGTAAAAATCAAATAAGATATATTTATAATAAGAAGAAACAAAAATACATGTGGTGGATTCAAACAATTAATATAATAGAAAAAATGTAAACAACAAATTTATTGGATTTGAAAAAATAATATAAACATTTAATATATATACATAAAAGTGAAAACATCCGCGTGGTTGCGCGGATCAAGATCTAGTTATCTAATTATATTTAGAAAACTTCACGTTTACTTCTAATACTCACATTTTCTTAAAACATATCAAAATAACTCAACATAATCTAGCCCAACTTATATTTAATTAGTTGACTTTTTTAATATGTTAATTATAACACGGATTTAAACATAACATAGCAAAATTATATATATATTATTTTTTATTAAAATTATTTTTCATAAGTCCAAATACTTAATATATTTGGTACCTTAAAATAATATTAATATTTATAAATTTTAATACAACACGAAACATCTTTAATAAAAAATATTTTGAAATTAAAATAATTGAAAGATATTAGACATAACATTGGTCACAATTCTTCTCAAAACCTAAAATTTAAAACGTTTAAAGATAACTAAAATAGATCATGCACATAAATCAAATATATATACAAAACTTAAAAATGCAGAAAACGCGGGTCAAGATCTAGTTAATTATTATAACTGATGTTTAAACTTACATTATTTGTATCGTTTATTAATAAGTAATTTAAACTAATATCATTTATTATTTTGATACCATTTATGTGATGTAATATGATCCTTTTTCTTGTAGTGACTGTCAGCAAATCAAGCTGCTTCACAAATCTAGATGCATGCATATTTTCACTCTGTTCATAAAAAAATCTATTTATAATCACTTCCTATTGAATCTGTCATTTGAATAAGTCATACTCTATTTTGAAGATTAATGCTTTGTACATTCCCTTGTCTACTTAGGATTTGATTCCCAATTCCTTATCATTCCAGTTTGCTATTTAAAGACCTAAAAATACAACATTTTCCAAAACTAAATTATTTCAAATTTCTCAGTAAATATTCTATTCAAGGCTAATTATAACGAGTGCGACTTATTCAGAGCTTTGGGACAGACCGCAAGGAGCTGATAGCAATGATAAATGAACCTCATGTCTGGCCTAGCTTTGTGACGGAATTAGAAAAGATAGAGACGCTGATGATTTGTTTTCCGGATTTCAACATCATTCATGTTCCACGAGCGTGCAACCAGTTTTCAGATTTTTTAGCTAAGACTGCTAGATTCTTCCATATGAAATTACATTTTATTGGTTGTTCTATTCCGGTCTGGTTACCCAGTCCACCTCAAGCTTGAGTAATAGAATGACCGTTTGACGTAAGAAAAAAAAAAAACGAGTGCGACTTATTAATCCCAAAAATGAAGTTAATTTCCTTGATGAGTATTGCCTTTATCATAATTTTGACATCATTCCCGGCTACGATCAAGAGTCAAAATTGCAATGAGACTGTTGTATCTTGCTCGCGCAGAACTCCTCACAATAACCAGTGGAGGGCCAACTGTTGTCGACCTTGGAGAGTGCCTAGGTACATGCAAAAGCAAAACGATGTGCATGTTATTTATTGACGGGTTGGTATACAGCCATGCATCTTAACATTGTTTTAAGATCTTGTGATCTAGTTGATTCCAGACAATTCAAGTGTTAACGATGCGACATAAAATAGTCAACCAACCAAACAACCAAAGATCGTCAAACAAATTGGAGATACTTAGATATAGTATTTAAATTGGGTAAATTTCCTATTTTTGAAAAAATATTTTGATTAAGTTATAATTACAAATAAAGATTAAATTAAATAAATAAATAATTAAATCAATTTTTTAATTGATATCAATATTAATATCATTTTAAAAACTGATGTAACTGTTAATATCATTTTACAATTGATATACATTGGCATTATTTGAATCACCACTTTCAGAGTCGTTTATTTAAGTGATACAAAAAAAAATTATGTCATTTATAACTAATGCAAAAATACAAAATAAATGATGTTAAACAACTCTTTTTTGTAGTGTATTGTTCAATAAGGAGAGATAATTGGTGTTGTTTATGTTCATGTTCGTGTGAATTACGATTCCATGTCTTTTTGTTTCTATTTATATTTTTATATTTTTAAGTAAATAAAACCATAAAAGGTAGTCCTACTCTAAACTACCATTAAATATCTTCATTACAACTAGAAACTGTTCATCAAACTATGTCAAAAAATAATGGAATTGTGTAGGGAGAGAATGCATAATGTGCAAAGGCCTAAAAAAGAATTAATAAGGTAATCGCGAACCCCAGAAAAAAATTGGTGTAAATGTTAAGCGCAAACCGCAAACTTGAAACAGTCTTTTCTAAATTACAAAGAGAAAATTTAAAGTTGTTTAAATTATTTGAGTTGAGACTTGAGATGGGCAAAAGATGTTTACTACATGACAAGTTTAATATTTGATCAATGACTGATGGTAATTAAACTATGCATGATACAAAAAATACCTTGATGGTAACTTAGAAAGCACACGACCTTGTCATTATCAACTCTTGGGGTCTTTCCAGCACAAGTTCTTAAGTATTTATATTAATATTTTAATAAAATTTATTTGTCTGTTTAAAAGTTGATATTTGAAGAACAATTATACTAACAAAAAAAAGAGAGCTGTCTAAACCAGTCCTTCCAATTAATTTGCTCAAAAAAAATTCCGGAAATGACATAGAGGGAGTGGCAGCGATTGGAGTCGTCGTGTTGTACGAAGCAACATTACTCAGTGGAGTCGTTACACGCAAACGAGACTTTTATGTTGAAGCGGTACGCAGAATGCAGACCATCCACTTTGAATGTGTGGGACCCTTTCCTTGTGTTGAAGATAAACAAGGAAACGCTGTTTACACCAAAGACATATTGGAGGTCTCTGCATTTTACTTTCCGAGCCTGAACCTATATATGTATCCCTCTAAATTGAACCACAGAGCCAAAAACTGCATCTGTATGTTGACTGAGCACGAGTTTGCCATTCTGATGCAGATAAATATTTAAGATATTTCCAAATATCTTAAATATTTATTTTATTTGTTATTTAGATAATTATCTTTATTGTTTTAGGGTTTTCGGTTTTATTATATATAGCCGTGTAAGCTTAAGTTTGTATTCAGTTTATGATTTGATTAATAAAAGTTAAAAAATTTCTCTTTATTCCTTGTTTTCGGTAGATCATTGGTGATCTCAACGAATTTAATAAGACATCGATTCTTAGGTATTCTTAGACTAAATAAGATCATTGTGTTATCGTAGTTTTTCGGTTATTCTCAGAATCAACGGATCTCTAGTTCTATCCTATAAAGCTTCCGCTATCAATAGTAACCACAAGTATTGTAGTGAACCTTTCGCTTGCTCCTTACCTTACTATATTTCAAAAAACTAAAATACCTAGTGTGTCTCACTCTCAAATTCTATTTATGCTATTAAAGCTTATTGCTTTGTTTTATTTTAAAAGCATCTTTTTCTTCTTTTTTTGGTCGGGTGGATTTGAGTTTCTTTTCTATAACATAAGAGCATATCCAATCCTACTGCAAAATTTACTATAAAATGGAGTAGATTATGCAGTTGTGAACAAACAAAAAATGCATTACTCCATATATGCAATAATGTTTTTTTTGGTTTGTTCGCAGCTGCATAATCCATTCCATTTTGCGGTAAATTTTGCAGTGGGGTTAGAGATGTTGTTAAACCCAGATTTGTCAACACATGACTTTCCTTTAGCCATCTCTGATAATCCCAAACGCTTTGTTTCACTCTCTTGTACATGTAACAAATCTAATAAAAGGTTGCATGTTCCCTCCCTAAAGAATAGACGATGCTGACGAAAAATTTTGATGTTTCAAAATGGGTAATGTTTTTGTAGTTTAGTATTCCTTCTATTTAAGATTATAATTAGTCTAAGAGAAATTTGTTTGTTTTAAAATATAAGCAGTTTCATATTTATAGATAATTTTTATTTTTACTGGATAAAATATAACCAATCAAATTATGTAGACTTATTTATGATTGATTCACATGATACTTTATAAAAAAATAATAACTTTCTTAACTTTTGTACTCTTAACTAAAATTACATATATAATAAAATATATAGAGTATAATTTTTTAAGTGTAACCAAAGATATTTTCTAGTTTATTTTGTAACTGGTTAAATAATTTTTAATTTATATTTTGAAATACTTTTTTAGGTAAAAAATAAGTTTTTTTAATTGAGAAAAAGACAAAAATAGCACTAAAAGTTTTTGTTCCCAAACTAGCACTCAAGGTCAAAAGTCACAAAAATAGCACTTAATGTTTTATCAAAAGTCAGAAATTTAGGATTTATAGTTAAGGGATGGGGTTTAGGATTTAGGGTTTAGGGTTTAGGGTTTAGAGTTTAGGGTTTAGTGTTTAGATTTTAGGGTTTAGGGTTTAGGGTTTAGAGTTTAGGGTTTAGGTTTTAGAGTTGAGAAATGAGGTTTTGGGGATAAGATTTCAAATTTTGAAAAATAAAAAAATTAAAATTTTCAAAGGATAAAGTTAGAAAGATGCTATTTTGGTCATTTTAGTTTTTGAGTGCTATTTTTGTGATATAAATTTAGAAATGTGCTATTTTGGAGATTTGCCATTTTTAATTGTTTAACACTAATCTAAAATTTCATGTATTTTTGGAACCGAGGCCTTTTATGATTCTTCAACTAATAGTTGTATTCCACACATTAAATTTTTTAGTTTGTGATTTAAACATCCGTACAATAAATCAATTGGCTGACGAAAACAAAGATACGTATAAAGTATACACAAAACAAAAACAAACCAATCAACATCTAGCAACGGCGCGGGAAAATGGCGTCTAATCCAGATACTGTCAGATAATACAGGTACACGCATGTATAATATTTAAAGCTAATCATTATTTGTCAAACAAAATGTCATTTTCATTTGATTTTTAATCTTAACATAGCAAGGATATGCTTTCTCTCTAATTTTCTGATATATCAACAAAAAAAAACCTGAAAAAAAACTCATTTAACAATCTATATTTCTAATTGATATATTTTTTTAAGAAAAAACAGTCTATATTATATTTCTAAAACAGGAAACATGCAACTCCGAGAGTCCCAAAAAGAGATATTTTATGTGGTCAAATGTTCTTACAACTATTTTTACGGTCAACTATAATTTACAGCTAATCAGAAAACATGAGTAAATGGTAAATAAAAAGACAACTGTATAGTTATTGTGACAACACCAACAGAGAAAGCACCAACCTGAAGATAACAAATAAATAACTTGTTGGACTTTCTTTGCTACACATAAATACAACAATCTCTCTCTTCATTTTCCATCTCTCCTTCCATTTCGGACAACCTCTCACCGAAAATTTTCCCGAGAAAAGTCCCCACCGGGAAAATTTATCGTTCAGAAGTCAAAAAAGATTGGTTCCAAAACTACTCGCGCCTAAATTACCGGTTTGGTGTCTTGTGTCTTCTTTCTACAAGTCTTTCGACTTTCTCCACTTTTTTTTCTTTGGGCCCCCACGACCTTTGCAACACCGTGGTGTTGCGTGTTGCGTTTGACCGATACACGGTACACCGTTTGACCTGAGCTTTGTGCTACAAACCGAAGTATATATGAACATGACGTCACGTTATGATCCGAAACACATGTCGAGGCAGACGAAACCGTCAGACACTCCCTCGTCTTCTCCGTCCCGTAGTCACCGGAGACACCCTCTCCTCCAAAGAAGCCTCTCCTCCCCGTCTCCGAACGCCACTTGCGGCGGATCAACACCCGCCGAGTTCTGCGGCGGCACCACGGCGAGTTGCGCCGCCATATGGTGCTGCTGTCCTTGCGGAATAGTCAACCTCGTCGTCCTCGCGGTCTACAAAGTCCCGCGCGGAATCTGCCGCCGCGCTATCCGCAGTCGCCGCCGTAAACAGCTCGTCAAGAACGGTATCCTCCCGCCGCTTCCGTCCGACGGGAAAGGCGAGAGGGTGCAGAGAGTGTTCCAGAACTCGGAGTTCGCGATCTTCCCGTTGGATAGCAACGATGTCTCGGAGGAGGAGGAGGAGGACGATTTCTTTGATCATAAATACTTCGGGAAGGCAGCGGCGGTTGCGGCTGAGCTGACGACGGACGAGGAGACCGATGAAGAGGACGAGGCGGTGTTGGCGTTGGAGAAAGAGATGTGGAACAGGTTTTACGGTGCTGGATTCTGGAGAAGTCCGTCGCAGAGAGAATCGGTATCTTCTCCGAGAGTTTCGAAGTCTCTTTCGGCGTCGCCGAGGCCGTCGTTTACCGAAGTGTTTCGGAACTCAGCGATTAGAGGCGGTGGAGGAGGAGCTACGGTGACGGCGTTGACACCGAGAGCCGTTTGGCAATGACATTATCTTGTTAGTATATATTTTTCTTCTTCTTGATTGTGTTTGGTGTGTGTGTGTGTGTGCAAAGCAAAGTGTGAGTCTTGCCTTAATTGATTTGATTGATTGATATTTTGGTGGTGAGATTGATTTCAAATGTTATGGGATTTTGTGATTATTAGAGAGAAATTTTCAATATTCTATAATTGAATGGAATGTGATGATGTGTTTTGTCGATTAAGTGACATGACATGAGATGATGTATTGAATTATGAAACTCATGATAATCATTTGGCAGGTGAAAAAAATCTTGCCAACTAGTATTGATTATGATGTGAAACCATATATACCAAACTGAATACAAGACAATCCAGTAGAAGGTTTGATTTGTAGATTGTAATGTTTTAACAAGATACGCTTGAACAGCAGCTAAAGGGTAAGAAATAAATTAGGGTTTAACAAAGTGGAAGTCTCTCATGGAAACTGTCCTTATTATTTTATAGGTGTTGTAGACGCTGATATGAGGACCACAAACATCGCTTTAACTCACAAGTGTTTAGCATTTAATTCAGGTGTTGCTATCACGACCATCTTCTTCTGCATCTCTATCAACGCTTCTTTCCTTTTTCATCTCTCATTATTTCTGCTTTGTTTGTGTTTCAGTTGTCCTTTACTAGAATCCACTAATTCAGCTTTGGTATGTACCGTCTCCCCCCCACCCCCCATTATCTGGTAAATCTCATGCAATTGTTTATTCTTCAGATGTTTTTTAAGTTCAAGTAAATGCTCTTTTGAATCCAAATAGTAACAAAACACAGGGAAAATTTCGTTTTGACAAAAACTGAAGAACCAAACCGTCTATAACCATTGGTTTCTGTTTGGATCATATTATATGGGCATAGGTACAAAGGGATGAGCTGAGACGAAATATAGAAAATATACTGACATGGTGATCATTGGAAAAATAATATTTATTTGTATAAGATATTATATAAGAAAAAACTATAGTCTTGTTCACATCATCATTGAACTTTTTCTTGATGATGAATTTTCTAGAAACAAAACTCTACAGAAGTAGTAAGAATATACATCCAATGAGATAAAAAGGAAATAGAAGCAGTGAGTTAGGCCCATTCATATAGCCGAGAACCAATGAAATAAGATAACTCAGGCCTGAGATAAACTAAATTTCAATCTCAATTGGGCCTTAAAAGCCTATCCTTTCTATAAGCGCGGGAATAACGAAAATCGTTTGAAACCACTGATTCGACACGCGAGAATGCACGCTCCTCGTTGAAGCGCGTGGTGAAAATAGGTAAGTAGAACTGAGGTGGGACATTACACGATTCACGAACTTTGACGTAACAACCAAAAAGGTATAATAAATATAAATAAATGATGGTTGTTTTAGTTCATACACCGACAGCTCCAACTCAAGCCACGTGTGTTTCCATTTTCCTCGGCTTCTTCTTAGCTTCACATGTCTTTTTTTTTAATGTTTGGTTGGATTTCTTAATCTCACTTTCAATTTAACTACATTAACTTATAGAAGATGACTTACTAACTCTCCGTTATTTATCATCTTTAATGAGTTCACCGATTGTCCTTATTGTATTAAAGATTCATGACTTAAGGAAAAATTCAAAGACCATCACTTTCACTCTCCACCAGATTATACGTTTTACTGTTTATAATAATCAATAAAATATAAAAATGAAACATGTGTAGTAGTTCTCTAGTTGTTTAGCTCAAGGCATAATTACTCTATTTTACTATGACTTTTAATCGTAAACTTTACATTTGTTTATTCGATTTGCCATTGTATTCTTACGTACATGACTAGATCCATAACTCTATTATTATGACTTGCAAATACAGTTGCAACCATTTAATACTGTGACTACGAAATTCTTTGATGTTTTCTTATATAATGAATTAATGACCATTCATTTGCTGTGTGCATAAGCATTTGATTAATGACATCTCCAACTCCGCTCTATTTTCCACTCTAAAATAGAGTTCGGAGTAAAACTGTTTCAATGACTCTATTTATCATTTCATAACAGTGTAAAAAATAGGTTTAATCCAAACATAGAGTAACTTGTTTATTTTTTGTTCATCACTCTATTTTTCACTTTAAAATATAGTACCAATGGAATAAAACTCAACTCTATTATAGATATAGTTACTTTATTTTGAAATGGAAAATAGAGTAAATCATTAGAGATAGTCTAAGGATGGAAATTAACGGTAGTTATTCAATTCCTTAAGTAGGTTATTATGTGAACTTTTATAATACAAACAGACCTTGTTTGTTCTGAAACAATACTATTTTTGTTGTTTATTAATATAGTTTTAATAAAGACAAAAGTGTTATAAATCATATTGTAGATGTCAATAACCAGCCCATACTATAGAGAGAGCCGGCGGCCATGAGAGAGAGAGAGTCGGCGCCTAGAGAGAGAGAGACAGCAAACCCTAGTTTTCCTTTTCCTTATTGGTTTATGATTTGTACTCTTTCCATATTTGTATTTCCTTTCTCTAGTCTTTACATTATTCTATGACGGTGTAATTCCCTATATATAAAGGGCTCCTTATGTTTAAGAATAATAAGAATATACAGTTTCTATTCTCTAGTTTTCACGACACGTTATCAGCACGATTACTCTAAAAAACCTAAGCTAAAAATCCAAAATCGATAAACCCTAAAAACCTAGCCGACGAACCCTAATCCCGATCGCGAGAACCATCCCGATCGCGAACCTTCCCGATCCAAGCTTCTTCGCGTCCCGATCAGTTCCAGCTCACGGCGATCTCAGCTTGGACATCTAACGTTCCGGATATTAGCTTCAACCTGTTCGCATCCTGATCTAAGCAAGAACAGCTCGCGGCCTTCTCTTGTCCGATAGACGATCTCAGCCAGCTCGCGTTCCTGAAGGACAGCTCGCGTTCCCGAAGGACAGCTCTCTTTCCCGATCCAACAGACGACATCTCAGCTCGTTCCAGCTAGTTCGCGTTCCCGATCAGCAACGTCCAGCTCGCGTCTCTTCTCATTGGTGGTCTATTCAACACATCTGAGATTAAGGTAACTCGAAACCCTAATGATCAATCATTGAACCCAAAATCGAATTTTGATTGCTTGATATGAATTGAAACCATAAAACCTTAAACCCTAATCGAAACTAATAAGCAAATTGAAATCTTAATGTGTTGAAATCGAAACCATAAACCCTAATTCAAAACCTTAATGGTTTTGAATCGAAACCTTAATGATCTAATGATCAAAATCGATTTCCTAAACCCCAATGATCTAATGATCAAAATCGAAACCCTAATACTTTAAATCCCTAGCTACATGCATGCATAATGCATGTTATGCATAAAATCGATCCAAACCCTAATTAATCTTTGAAATCGAAATTGATTGTTTTGATTGATTGAATATGATCACATAGAAGTCGTTTGCTAGGATTGTTAAACCCATACTTGAATTTGGTTGATTGAATTAATGAACCTATTGAATGTTTTGAGATTAAGGAATCGCCTAGGTTAATTGTTCTCATCTTGTTTAAGACTTAACCTGTCGGCTTTGTTCATATGTTTAAAACCCTAGTCGCATTGAATATGATCCGTTAAAGTTAATAGTAGTTAACACCTTGATGCATTGCTTGATTGCTTGATCACTTAGAAACCGATTGCTAATATGTATGAACCGATTGCATTAAGATCATATAGAAACCATTTGATAAGATTGTTCATACCTTGTCTTGGCTGTGCGGCTTATCTTGCACCATACTCGTATGAACTGAATGCATCATATCCGTTTGGTCGTGTGACCAATTCACATTACATACCTGATTGTCTTGTATAATCATAAGAGCACTAAGAACATTATAATCTTTAAAGATCTAAATTATAAAACATATGATTTCAGATGTCGAAAATCAACAACTTGGATTTTGCTGCCCTAAATCTCTCAAGAGATAATTACTTGCAATGGACACTTGATGCTAAGATCATCCTGAAATCCAAGGGACTCGGTGAATGTATCACCGAAGACAATAATGCTAGTGAGAAAGATAGATATGGATCCATCTTGATCATTCGCCATCATCTAACTGAGAGTCTCAAAGATCAGTATCTGACCATTGAGAATCCATTAGACCTTTGGACAGAATTGAAAGCAAGATATGATCACCAGAGAACAGTGATCTTACCAAAGGCTATGTATGATTGGAGGAATCTCAGGATCCAGGACTATAAGTCCGTGGACGAGTATAACTCAGTCCTATTTAAGATTGTTTCGAAATTGAAACTGTGTGGTGAGAATGTACGGATAAGGATATGCTTGAGAAAACCTTTTCCACCTTCCACACAAGCAATGTGTTGTTACAACAACAGTACCGTGAGAAGGGCTTCACGACTTATGCTAATCTGATCTCTTGTTTATTGCTCGCTGAGCAAAACAATGAATTGTTGATGAGAAACAGTGAGTTGAGACCTCCTGGATCAACCTCATTACCTGAGACACATGCGGCTGTAGAGCCTAAGAAAGAATCGAATCACGTCCAGAGCAATGGCCAACACGGCCGTGGCCGTGGGAGATGGCAAGGACGTGGTCGTGGCTGAAACTATTTTGGTCGTGGTCGTGGCCTCTATAACTCTTATGGTCGTGGCCAAGGAAACTCCTATGGAGGCTGTGGTCATGGCCGAGGCCGTGGTACATTTTTTAAGCCACAAAACTCGACCAAATCCGTGCGCCATAGATGTGGTATGGACAATCATTGGGCTAAGACATGTAGGACTCCCAAACATCTTGTTGACCTCTATCAAGAGAGTTTGAAAGGGAAGAATCCTGAAGTCCATGTGACCTATCAAGATGGTGAAGATGATTTCAATCATGAACAAAACGATCTTATGGATTATGAAAAGAAGCTATAAACGTGGAGTTAAATTCTTTAAAGAAAAGAGGTGTTTTCGGTCCTATAATCCGAACATCATATGATGTTAAACCAGTTGGATACAAATGGGTCTGTGTGAGAAAAATAAATGAACATGGTGAAGTAGTGAGATATAAAGCACGGCTTGTTGCACAAGGATTCTCACAGAGACCAGAAATCGATTATGAGGATACATATTCCTCTGTGGTGGATGCTACTACTTTTAGATTCCTAATAAGTCTGGCTATAAGAGAGAACTTAGACTTGCGGTTAATGGATGTAGTAACTGCATACTTATATGGTCCACTGGATAATGAGATATATATGAAAGTACCAAAGGGTATTGAATTGAAAGACAAATCAAGTTCTCGAGAACAACATTGTATAAAGTTGAATAAGTCACTTTATGGACTGAAACAATCAGGTCGAATGTGTACAATAGACTATGTGAGTACCTAGTGAAAGAGAGCTATGAGAATGAGTCATAAAGAAATTCGAAAATAAAGGATTTGTGATCATAGCAGTGTATGTTGATGATCTGAATATCCTAGGAACCTCTG
>NC_027748.1:40152414-40159240 GCF_000695525.1 Brassica oleracea var. oleracea | reverse complement strand
GAGCTTTGATGTATCTGGCTAGTCACACGAACAGATATATGTTTTGCCGTATAGATTAAGCTCTTGTCCAACCCAAAGGCACTGGAACGGGATTAAACATGTTCTTCGTTACCTGCAAGGAACGGAAGACTTGGGTCTATTTTATACTAACCAAAACAAAGAAGATTTAGTTGGTTTTGCTGATGCAAGTTATTTTTCGGATCCACACAATGCTCGATCACAGACAGGCTATGTGTTTACACATGGTGGAACGACCATATCATGGCATTCCGTGAAGCAGACGATCGCGGCCACATCTTCAAACCATTCGGAGATCTTGGCAACTTATGATGCCAGCCGCGAGTGTGTTTGGTTGAGGTCCATGACCCAACATGTTCGAGTTGATTGTGGGATGTCAGAAGGTAAGGACGCACCAACCGTGATGTATGAGGACAATGCAGCATGCATTGCTCAGCTTAAGGATTACTACATCAAAGGGGACCGGACGAAGAACATACTACCTAAGTTCTTCTTCACGCACGAGCTACAGAAAGCCGGCGAGGTCCAAGTAGTCCAACTACGTTCCAGCGACAACTAAGCAAACCTGTTCACCAAATCACTTCCGACCTGCACGTTCAGGAAGCTCACGTATCAGATTGTGATGCGTAGGTTGAAAGATCTTCAGTGATGTTCAGAACAGGGGGAGTAATACGTGTTGTACTCTTTTTCCTTCACCATGGTTTTGTCCCACTGGGTTTTCCTCCTAAGGTTTTAATGAGGCAACATCCAAAGCGTATTACAAACTCTGTATGGTTATGACATCCAAGGAGAAGTATTATAAATCATATTGTGGATGTCCATAACCAGTCCATACTAGAGAGAGAGAGAACCGGCGGCCATGAGAGAGAGAGAGTCGGCGCCTAGAGAGAGACAGCAAACCCTAGTTTTCTTTTTTCTTATTGGTTTATGATTTGTCTTTTTTCCATATTTGTATTTCTTTTCTCTAGTCTTTTTATTATTTTATGACGGTGTACTTTTATATATATAAATTTTAATAATAATAATAATATACAGTTTATATTCTCTAGTTTTCGCAACAAAAAGTGGTGTTAATTCGATGATTATACAAGAGATTAAGCCGGAAAATAATACAAAAGGTTCATTGAAACATAATGGAAGCCGAGCTGAGCCGAGTCGAGACCTAAAGAAAGCCAAAGTCAGCTAAAATAATTAAAATTTTCAGACACCGTGTGGTTCCCACCACCAGCCTGTCCGAAACCCCAAACTTGTTTTGATACAGAAACATAGACCAGAGACCAGCCAAACTCACACACATCTCTCTCTCTATCTTCCTTCTTCTTGGCCGTCTCTCACACCTACTATCGGCCGCCGACGATTCAAGTACTCAGAATAAACGAAGCATATCCTCTAATAAAAGACATTTTCCTCTGTTCCCCCAAGAGAGATTAATCCCAATCTAAGCACCATGGATCGTTGCATCTATGGTCGCTCCGCCGTATCTTTCTTCTTCTTCTTCCTCCTCCTCACTGCATCGGCTTTGCCGCAGACTCTCGAACCGGGTCACCACAACATAACCGGGTCCGGTCAAATAAACTCAAACTCAGTACTCGTAGCTCTCCTCGACTCACGCTACACCGAGCTCGCGGAGCTCGTCGAGAAAGCTCTCCTCCTCCAAACACTCGAAGACGCCGTCGGTCGTCACAATATTACCATTTTCGCCCCTCGCAACGAAGCCTTAGAGCGTGACCTTGACCCGGATTTCAAACGGTTCTTGCTCCAACCGGGTAACCTCAAATCCCTCCAGACGCTGCTCTTGTCACACATTATCCCCACCCGGGTCGGGTCAACCCAATGGCCCGAAGAGAGTTCGAAACGTGTCAAACACGTCACGTTGGGACCCGGCCAAGTGCTGCATTTGAGCAAAACCAAAGGAAACGGGAATAGACTAGTGAACTCCGCCGTGATAACCCGACCCGATGATTTGACCCGACCCGACGGGTTGATCCACGGGATCGAACGGCTTTTAATCCCCCGCTCCGTCCAAGAAGATTTCAACCGGCGGAGAAACCTCCGATCAATCTCCGCCGTCTTACCCGAAGGAGCTCCGGAAATCGACCCGAGAACAAACCGTCTCAAGAAATCCGCCGCCGCAGCCGCCGCTGTTCCCGCCGGAGCCCCTCCCGTTCTCCCGATCCAATCCGCCATGGCTCCAGGTCCGTCGTTAGCTCCGGCGCCGGCGCCGGGACCCGGAGGTCCGCGTCACCATTTCAACGGCGAGGCTCAGGTCAAAGATTTCATCCACACATTGCTGCACTACGGCGGATACAACGAGATGGCGGATATTCTCGTGAACCTGACGTCGCTCGCGACGGAGATGGGTCGGTTGGTGTCGGAAGGCTACGTCCTCACCGTGTTAGCTCCCAACGACGAGGCTATGGCGAAGCTGACGACGGATCAGTTGAGCGAGCCCGGAGCTCCGGAGCAGATAATGTATTACCACATTATACCGGAGTATCAGACGGAGGAGAGTATGTATAACTCGGTTAGGAGATTCGGGAAGGTGAAGTATGAAACACTGCGTTTTCCTCATAAAGTTGCGGCGAAGGAAGCTGACGGTTCGGTTAAGTTCGGTTCGGGTGACCGGTCTGCTTACTTGTTTGATCCGGATATTTATACGGACGGTCGTATTTCGGTTCAGGGGATTGATGGTGTTTTGTTCCCTGAGGAGGGAGAGGAGACGGTTAAGAAACCGAGTGGTTCGGTTAAGAAAGTTGTTCAGCCAAGAAGAGGTACGTTTGATTGAACATGTGTTGTGTCTATGGTTGAATCATTAGCGTCGGGACTAATTAGGTTTAAGTGACATGATTATGATCGTTTTTGAGGCTAGAAGTTTGTAGTTACTTGTGATCAAAGTTATCTGTGAATCATATTTTTTAGTACATGATTAACGCTTAATTACCCTAGGTTTTAATCATGTACTAAAGGTAAAGATTGGTGAGAATATAGGAAGATATCAAACAGAAGAAACTAGAGAGAATCATTAGAAGCTTCTTCAACATTACCTAAAGCATCTTCTCACGTTTACAAAATTTCACTTATAATATTTGGTTAAATTTGCCTTTTTAGCTTTTTCTAAAGTCTAATTTCCAGAAATAGTTTTTAATTAAGTGACAGGAGATTGTGATTGGAACTAATTGATTGTGATCATGACCTAATAATTAAAGTTCTTTATTTTTTAAATCAACAGGGAAGTTGCTGGAAGTAGCATGTAGAATGCTTGGAGCAATTGGCAAAGACTCATATATAAGCAAGTGCTGAATGTATTCACAAACCCCAAGAGATTATTAAAGCCAAATCTCTGAACTGTTATCTGTAAACACGTACAAAAGGTTAGGATTCCAGGTTACTGTTTATCGCTCAATATTAAATAATAATCTCAGAATGATCAAATACTAATAAGTATATTTGTTATGTTTTAAGCAGGTTTTTATGAGAAGAATGAAGATTTGGAAGAGAAAAGAGAAGAGTGGAACATGGAAGAAGATTACTTAGGTTTTCTATACAAAGAAATTGTTTTTTTTGGGCGGTTTGATTTTTGGGTTATAAAAATTGTAATTAGAAACTCAATTTTTTAATTGATTTGGTGTATGTAAAAAAGTGAATTATAAAGTGGGAAACAAAAGAAAAAGACGTGAGAACCCACCCCCAGCGTTATCTCTTCTTATCTTTCACTTCGTGTCGTATTCGTGGATTATTTGTTAAGTGGGTAAATCTCCATTTAAATGAAATCATTACCATCATCATATATAGGAATGGTGGTGTGCCAACGAAAAATGTAGTAGCAAATATGCATAAATTCATTTTCTAAAGAATTTTTTATAATAGTATTTATCATTATATTAATAAGTGAAAGGTATGACTTTTTAATCATAAACAAAATAAATATGAAAGGTATTTGGTTGGAGAGATAATAAAACATGTGTTGGAGAGAGGAGATGAGTTGGCTTATGGCTGTCTCGTGAGATATTATTTTGATTTGAGACCCAATTACAATACAAGCTTAAAGCTGTCTGACTTTTTCTATGTGATCATCATTCATCTAAATACATTTTGTTTCTCAATCCATGACTTTTTGTTTCCCTTCAATCTTAGTATTAAATAGCTGTAACTCTCTAAACAAGGTTATCGATAGTATACCATTTCAACCACTTCAACAATGACATGATATAAAATCATAGGCTTAAGGTCTGAATGTTTGATAAAAATGATGTGGATCAAGCAATATAAATGTGGCTTATGTAAACAAACACAATAAATGGGGATCGACGGAACAAATGGTATGGACCGAACAAAAGAAAGTTGAATGATGTTATAATTATATGGTGTGAATATATTAATAGTTAAATTTTGATTATATTTTCAATGCGGCAGAAACAAGTTTTGTTTTTAGTTAGAATGGCCAATAATATATATATATTTTTTTTTTATAGTATGGCCAATAATATTTGTGCAACCTTATACTACAAATTATCTTAAGAAAAAAACAATGCGCACTTATATATGATAACAATCATGGAGCAGACAATAATGCTTCTTCTATTTGATTTTATGTATTATTATATTTTCCTTTTTAACTAAAAACACACCGCAGTTGTCATTTGATAATAAAATGTTGAATGATGACAAAGAAAAAGAGCCCACAGTAACACTTGAAGAAACGACATGCCCCTCTACTCGATTCTGTATTTTCAGACTGATTAGCTCATGTTATTATAAAAATAGTGTGATACCGGAACGGCAGGTGGTCTTGGCTGGTCGGGAACTAGGCTCACGAGTTGTCGAGGTGCTAGATAGCCGATTGTCGAGACCTCCCCATGGACGACCATTGCCAAGAAAAAAAATGAGGCTTCATAAGATGAGGATTAAAATAATAAAAATGATACAAAAATAGGTAAAGCGGAAATGGTCGATGGATGAGACAATCTCAATTGGCCGTACGACATTCTTTGAGAAGGTCAAAAGGTTGGATAAAGATCGAGTAGCTCAGTCAATATGGACGAATATATGGTTTGAATTATTCATAAACACTCTAGTTGTGGCCTCTTTAGCATTTGATGAATCACTCAAGAAGAACTAAAGAAAACATAACCCAAATTCTTGGTTTCGTGAACCGGATAACTCGCTCTTTTCTAAATGTTGCAAATGAAGTCAGCTTATATAAGGCTCGACCATAGGCAAACCAAACAGTCATATACTGGAAAGGAAGGTTGTATTTACAAATTAAAGACACGAGACTTAATGGAATGATCATGATCAGTATATGGCCGTTGGTGATGATTTTCTTGGCTATACAAAGAATGGTGGAGTCTTCTTGAACTTAGACGGTTTTAGGGAATAAATGAGCTTCTTTAGGTTTTAGGAAATAAGGTGATGATCTAGTGCATAAATAGCTTAGGAATGAACCATTGAAGTTTAATGCTCCTTGGATCGAAAATGGAATGTTGGCGTGCAATAGAAGTCTTTTGATGTTCTGGATGCTGGCACATAATAGGACGTCTATGATAGCTTATGGGTGATATTTAGACTTTTTTGGTTTTCATAAATAAGTTTGGGTCCAACAAATTTGGAGTTAAAAGACTTTCCTTAAGTAATGTCTATTTGATCCATGTTAGTAAATCGAATGGATCTTCTTGTCGGATCAGATTCTGGACCTGGATCTTCTTGTTCTGAACTCCTAAAAGACATACTATATGGCAGGCCAGGTTGATTTGGTCGAAGGCTATTCTTGTTTGATTTTGAATATGTAAGATATCGTATAAAGGTCATCTGACTTGTAAAAAGTAAAAACCCATGTCCTCATGGTCTATGAAGCTTTTCCAATAAATCCAACTAGGATAAGACCTAGTGAGTTTATTTGTATATATTATCGATAGTTTTTTAATATATTTGATCATTTTATTTATATATATATAATATTTTTTGTTGTTATTATATAATTTCTTTCCGATGGATCAGATCAATTTTTATTAAAAATTAAGGAACAAAAGTATAATTAATACATCATGGGTTGAGTGGATTGGACATTAAACAAATTATGACATAAAAACCTTATTTTTTCCATCGAACACATTCTTGAAAAAGTGAACAGTATTGTTTTCACAATTGAATTATTTTGACTTTTATCTTCTATATGGTTTTGAAAGCTTTCAAATCAACCATCGAATTGATACATGTCATTTTAATGTTTTTAGTCGTATACTTAAGGAAAACTTACATTAATTTAAAGTCATTTTAAAAAATTCAAAATATAACATATAAGAAAAAATCTAACATATAAGAAAAATATAACATATAAGGTGTCCTCATTTTTATATTTTAAATTTGTTTTTTTTTAAATAACTTATAAGGTTTCCTCATTTTTATAATTTAAAGTCATTTTAAAAAATTCAAAATATAACATATAAGAAAAAATCTAACATATAAGAAAAATATAACATATAAGGTGTCCTCATTTTTATATTTTAAATTTGTTTTTTTTTAAATAACTTATAAGGTTTCCTCATTTTTATAATTTAAAGTCATTTTAAAAAATTCAAAATATAACATATAAGAAAAAATCTAACATATAAGAAAAATATAACATATAAGGTGTCCTCATTTTTATATTTTAAATTTGTTTTTTTTTAAATAACTTATAAGGTTTCCTCATTTTTATAATTTAAAGTCATTTTAAAAAATTCAAAATATAACATATAAGAAAAAATCTAATTTTTTATTATATGGTTAATGTGATTGTTTATTTTTTTTAATAATATAAAATTAAAAA
>NC_027748.1:40136629-40152002 GCF_000695525.1 Brassica oleracea var. oleracea | reverse complement strand
GAATTGATACATGTCATTTTAATGTTTATAGTCGTTTATTTAAGGTAAACTTACATTTTTGTAATTTAAAGTCGTTTTTAAAAAATTCAAAATATAACATATAAGAAAATTCTAACATATAAGAAAAATATAATATATAAGGTGTCCTCATTTTTGTATTTTAAAGTCATTTAAAAAAATATATATAACATATAAGGTTTCCTCATTTTTGTAATTTAAAGTCATTTAAAAAAAAAAAAATATAACATATAAGAAAAAATCTAATTTTTTTTATTATATGGTTAATGTGATTGTTTAATTTTTTTTAATAATATAAATTTAAACAAAAATGAAGAAGGATGCAAATTTTTTTATCAAATCTTTATTATTCATAATCATTAATTGCCATATATATGTAAATCATATTAGGTAATTTCGTAGCTTTTATTTAAGGAAATAATACACACTTTCTATATTTTAGGTTAATATAATGTTCTCTAGTGTTATATAATTATAAAATAATGTGATACCATTAGATTAAACTATATTTTATATTAGATGCTCTAGAATTCTTTGAAATAGAATTTAGAAGTCATTTAGAGTGCCACCTAGGATTTGGAATTTTTTTTAATTAATACAAAATTAAGGTTATAATTTTCTAAATGCTTCTCAATTAATATATAGGGGATTTTGCATGATTCCATGATGAGAGTTGAGTGTCTTGAAAATTAGTTTCATAGCTGAAGTCTTCAAAGTCGGTGAGATATGTTTCTTTAGAGTACATCTATGTCACAACAAGCTGTATCTAGCTCCCAAACAGCTTCTTTTTTTTCTATCAACGCTCCTAAACAGCTTGTGCTGCCAATTTGATGAGGTTTCTGAGGTTGCTGTGCGGTTCAGCGGCCATTGATCTGATTCCGGCATCATAGTGGGTGAAAGAAACAAAATCTTAACTATTTAAAACCACGATTATAAACGGTAAACGATTTTCCAAAATGCAATAGAAAGGTTTTTGCTAGTAACTTGTTTTGTTTGTAGAGAATATGGTCGTTCATACATCGCAATTAAAAGTAATTTGAGAAGAGTTTGTTGCATCATAGCAATTTGACTACCAAACTTTAAAGGCTTTAGAGGCAAAAAGAGATGAAAACTGTGCTCTACTCTCCTTTGTTCCCTGCTTGCAAAGAAGCTGCAAAAAAAAATAGCATCAAGTTGCAATCCAAACACGGATTATTATTACTACACTATCAGTTAGATCGTACCTTTAGCGGCTGCTGGATCATCTTGTGGCCTCATTGCCGGGAAGAGAATAACTTCCTGATACATTTACAATTTCAATTCATGAGTATAGTCCATAGGATCAAATCAGTAACAGAGAATGAGATAAGAGACTGACCTTGATGTTCTGCGAGTCAGTGAACAGCATGGCAAGTCTGTCAATACCCAACCCCCAACCACCCGTAGGAGCTAATCCATATTCCAAAGCACTGCAGAAAGTTTCATCTAAAGCCATCGCCTCATCGTCTCCAGACTGCCTATCTTTGAGCTGATCAGCAAACCTTTGACGCTGGACCACAGGGTCGTTCAACTCGGTGTAGGCGTTGCAGAGCTGCGGTCAAGTTTATAATATGTTAGTATAAAACAACTCTAAACAAAAATTCATAGTTAGCTAGTGCTTACTTCATGTTTGTTGATAAAGAGCTCGAATCTCTCGGTGAGAACATTGTTTGATCTATGCCATTTTGCCAAGGGAGACATGATCTCGGGATGGTTGATGATGAAAGTCGGGTTCACACAGGACACTTCCAGAAATTCTCCAACAAGCTGCCAAAAAGAGACATCATATCACATTTTAATTTTCTTATGCTAGATCTCAAGACATGAAAGAGTGAGAGAGAAGATGTTACTTACTTTATCTAGCAGACGAGCTGTTGTCTGAGGAGGTGGGCATTTCACGTCGAACTTGGCACACGCATCAATCAGATACTTGTTGGCCTCTTCACTAGCCAAGTCTTTTGGTATATTAAGGTTAGCCACCTTCTCCAACTCTCCTATCATCTCAATCCTCCTACAAAAAACAAAAAATTATATATATCATTACCATAGTTAAGCTTGCTTTGTTTTAATCACTGGAAATACTGATTTGACTCAAACCTGAACGGAGGAGTGAAGTCGATTTCGATTGGCTCCTTGTCATACCCATTAGCATGATACTTGATCTTGTAACCGCCTGTCAACTCTTTGACCATGCCACTCAACATATCCTCAGTCATTTTCATGAGGTCGTTGTAGTCAGCGAAAGCCATATAGAACTCGCAAGTGGTGAACTCCGGGTTGTGGGTCAGGTCAATACCCTCGTTTCTGAACTGCTTTCCAATCTCGTACACACGCTCCAAGCCACCGACAATAAGTTGCTTCAGAAAGAGTTCGGGTGCGATACGCATGTACAGCCTCATGTCTAGATCGTTGTGGTGTGTCACGAATGGTCGGGCAGCTGCTCCTCCAGCAATCATGTTCATCATAGGCGTCTCAACCTACAGAAAAATTTAAGAATATCAAATGCACGAATACGACTATTTGAAATCAGAGACAGTATGCAAAGAACGAATATAGGTTTTGTAAGAAAATTAGAAACCTCCAAGAATCTTTGATTGTCAAGGAATCTGCGGACGTAGGAAATGATATTAGCTCTGGTTTTGAATATCTGGCGAACCTCCACGTTCAACATCAGATCAAGATAACGCTGGCGATATCGAGATTCCTGACAGCAACAAAAAACAAACAAACATCAAATTCTTGGCCAGTTAGAGACACTAGAAACTAAATCACTGATATTAAATAATGTAAGAGGCTACACCGATCTTTATAGCCCTTTGGAAAACTGATTTTACCTGATCTTTCAGAACATATGCTTCAGGATTTCTTGGTTCACCTGGAATCCAGTTTTCAGGTTTCTACATATTGGAAAAAAAGTGAAACAGATTAGTGCAAAAGAAGATGACTCTTAAAGGAATCACAGCAGCCACGGTGAAACTGCTTTACCTTTGCATTAACATTCTCAGCTTTCCTCGGCATCATGTGGAGGCAATGAGACAGAAGAATAAACGATCGGGGGAAAATACTCAACTCTCCTCTCTTAGTCTTCCCTGAAATTAGAGTAATGTAACCAGTGAAAAAGGATGATAGGGTAAGCCAAAAGAATGAGCAATAAAAAAGAACCGAGGCTGCACAAACCTGGAAACCCAGTGACACCAACAATATCACCACGCTTAGTATTCGCATGGAGCTTCGAAAACTCAGCTTCATCCAATCCTGACTTGCTGAGACAAGCAAAAAAAAGCACCACACCTAAGTAAATCTATCCAACAGCAATAAGTTTGTAACGAGGAGAGGCCAGTAAACAAAGCATTTCACCTTGCATCAGCCATAACTTGGACCTTGAAATCCTCACCATGCAGATCATAGAAGAAGAGCTTGGAAGAGGAAGATCTCTTGCTCATAATCCTCCCTATCAAAATTTTAAAACAAAACAAATCAACATCCTCTACAGTGTAAGGGTAAATCCCAATTAGAGGTTACAACATACCAGCTAGAGAAACTTGAGCGTCTTCAACATGATCACCATTGTTCAAACCACCGTACTTCTCAATATACTCAGGAATAGACATTGTCACAGCAAACTTGTGAGGGTATGGATTCTCCCCCTTAGCCTTCTCAGCCGCAAGGTATTTCAATCTGTTCTCAAAGTATTGCTGCAAAAGAAACACTTGATGATTCATACATTCATACAAACATACAAATCTATCTGCATTGCATAAGATGATTGTATATACCGTTGGATCCATATCCTCATCATCTGCTGCCACAGCCTTCTGTGAGGTTGCCTTGGGAGCCTGAATCAATCAAACGAAATCTCTCTTAAACAATCAAATGTGCGATCGATCGATCGTTCGTTCGTTTACGAATGAGATGAAAGGAGTGATTACTTGTTTGGCCTTTTCTTCTTCCTTGCGTCTCCGCTCTTCCTCTCTCTGCTTCATCTTCAGTTCCTTCTTCAGAGCACTGAGACAATTTCACGAGAGCACTATACTCAGATTCCATACGAAGATTCGGAAAAGTAAATCAAGGGAGAGAACTGAAGCGTTACTTTTTACTCGGAGCTCCAGCTCCATCAGCGGTCGAGGAGGTGGTAGAGTCCATGGATAGTTTCGAAATTGCTTGCGTGGTTTGATCAGCTGAACCTTCCATAGAGATCAGAAACCGTTCCCGTTAAGAAGATGGAGAAGACGGCGAAGAAGATGAAGATAGAGGAACAAGTAAGAGATGAGTCTTCTTCTTCTTTAGGGTTTATTCTTCTCTTTCTTTCTTTTTCGTGCGGGCCCAAGCCCATTAGTGACTCATCGCTCATTAGGGCGTATTGGCTTCTCTCGGTTTATGGACTAACCGAACCGGTTCGCTCAAAATTAACGATTTTGATTTTAGATTTAACTCGGTTTCGTTTTTCCTTTGTTCGGCCAAACCCGAGTCGATTCGATGATTTCCCGAACGTTGATTAGCGAAAGCTAAACCGCACTAAAATCCGAAGGGAAATTTTTATTTTTTTTTATATCATTTATGACTTCCTTTAGTAGAGACTACACATGTTTAAAATTCACAAATTAACTGCAGAATCAAAGATTGACCTATATCTTCATCTATGAAATCAAGTAAACACATCAATTAAACAATAAACCATAGAATTACTTTGAAATTTTAAATAGAAATCAGATTAATATGTGCATGAATGAAACAGATCAAAGTTCCTAAACAGCATAGCATAAGATGATCATAGAATTATATGTCAAGATGTACTATATACTATACTTTAGTCAAAAAAAAAAAAGATGTACCAGAGACAAGATTATAGCAACTAACACCATAAAGATTATTCGGACACAATGTCACAGTGACATGAAATAAAGTTTCCAGCCATTGGTTCTCACAACACATCGTAAGAACAGAAAAAGTAAGTCTCACATAGTTTTTGATAACAGTTTGCTTAACTACTACTGCAGCAACCGCCATTGTTCTCTAGAATTGGCTGACCTTTCATCTGAACAGTTCCACTTCCAGATGTATTGTTTGCATTAGGCTGGCTTCCCATTCTGAAATTAAAGAAGAATAATATGATCACACTCAATCGATACAGCAAATGTAGATACAATGAGAACAAAGACATGAAAAGATCAAGTTCACAATTTCCGATTAAAAACTTTACATGAATGCTTCATTCATTTCATGAATTGCAGCAGAAAAAAAAACCAGAGAATGCTTTGATGTATAATGGCGATTAAGCAGAGTAGTTTAGACCAGCTTCACTAGGGAACATAGAGTGCAATATTAGATAAACTGTGAGGAAAAAAAAAAAAAAAGATAGTAAGCATACTTCTTCTTGATCTCGCCAGCAATAGTTAAGAATGCTTGTTCGACGTTGATAGAATCCTTAGCACTGGTCTCAAGAAATGGAATTCCAAGCTCATCCGCTAAGGCCTGTAGTGTTTTTTTTGTTGTTTAATAGATGAAACGACAGATAAGCAATGTCACAGTTGTATCAGGAGAAACGGCTACTGAACATAAGCAAACTCTAAGTTTTGGACTTTGGTCAATGATCATATATATACATTCATTATCCCTTTAATTGTGGTATACAACAATCTCAACACTCGTAATATCATCACACGGTTACGATTAGTGCTACGATGATACCATCAAATGCAACTGTTCTAACTGCAGATAGGAAAGAAACACAATCATAACTGGAATACAAAATTGCAAGAGGAAACTACTAACAGTGGTTGAGAGCTTACCTTTCCAGTTTCGGTGGAAACAACTTTACTCTCAACCATATCATTCTTGTTACCGATAAGAAGCTTGCAAACACTGTCATTAGCATATCTGTCGATCTCACTCAACCACTGCTTCACGTTGTTGAAGCTCTCCATCTCAGTACAGTCGTACACAATCTGTTGCAACATCATCACTAAATCCCATCAGCTGGATAACATTTCAAAATTCTTCTTTTTACTAAAAAGAGTACACAAAGTCTAGATAAACAAAAAAAAAAAAGGTAAGCTTTCTCACAATGATTCCATGAGCTCCTCTGTAGTAGCTGCTAGTGATGGTCCTGAAACGTTCTTGCCCAGCAGTATCCCACTGAAGAAAAAGAACAAAAGTAAAAATGATTATAACATATATAGTTTATCTAAAACATATTAGTATCAATAGAATATTAAATTAAACTCACGATTTGCAGCTTAACGGTCTTCCCATCCAGCTCAATAGTCCTAATTTTCTGGCATTTGAACGAGATTATAAGTATGCATCAATCAACCATATAGTATATGCTTCTAATCTTATCATATAGTGTTACGATGAATGTATATAATAAGATATTGTGAGAAAATGAACTCACGAAGTCAACACCAATGGTACTAATGTAACTGTCAATGTAAGCATCATCCTGTAAACAAAAAAATAAAAAACAAATTGAGATTCTATAATCGATAAATTAAAAAGGAGAATCTCAGAAACTCACGGCGAATCGGAGAAGGAGGCATGATTTTCCAACAGACGAGTCACCGATCAACAAAAGCTTGAACAGATAATCGCTAGAAACATAAACGATAAACGCTCTGACTAGTGCCGTGAAAGTAGAGAATACAAATGCGTAAATGAAGAGAACAAACACTTACTACTCGGTGCTCATGATTTTCCTCAAGCTTGTTAGTGCGTTTTTACGATTTGATTAATTTTTTCCCAGGAAAACAACAAAGGAGAGTGCTATCAACAACATTGAAGGGACCGGACCCCACGACTTCTAGATTGAGATACGTCCCCGTGACAATAAAGAAGCTTTGACCTCGTCGCACTAATTTCTTTTACATTGTTGACTTTTTTGTCTTCTTATATGGGCTTTTTATAGTAGTGGGCCGGGCTCTAATCTTTGAGTTAGACGAAGCTAATCTAAGGGCCCCCTCCCCCCCTTAATGTTCAAAGAGAGGGATGAGATGAGAATAAGATATGGCAAAAGAATTATCATCAAAAAAACTAGGTGTCTTAGCACACGAGCATAATCATCTTAAGAATACTTATTAGTATATATATTATATAATTATTCTATGTGATAAAGTAAAATAAGAAGGTGAACCTTTGTCTCTTTTAATTTTATTTACCTCTTCAAATCACCAACAAAACCGAAAATCGATTTATACTTTCAAATATGGTGTGAATTCTTTATCATAAAAGCTTTGATATGGTTGATTGACGGTGTAGGCTAGCTACAAATCTTTTTCACCGAATGTTGTGGATTCCGTCTAATCCATCCTGCTAACGCTTGCATCATATGTTTGTTTACCAAAATTTTAGCTTCTTAACTTTAATCTAGTCGGATCAATATCTTAAATAAGAACAAGAGTAGCATGTTTCCTTTTAGGAAAAAACATTGTTTCAAGTTATTATTCTTTTGCGAGAAGTTTTGTAAGTTTTGTGTATATTGTCCATCACACGTATCACATACATATTATCTATACTATTATTAAACTATAATTATGTTATTTGTCATGCATGGTTTTTTGGTTAATGGTTTGAAACATAATAAATTACAAAGTTTGAAATAATAATATTAACTAAACTAACAAATTAATGAAGCAACTAAAATTACTAAAAACATGACAAATGTATTAATGAATTAGCTAAAATTATTTCAAACATGACAAATAAACAAAATAACCTAAAATCATGAAAATCACAACAAATAAACAAAATCAATTTCCAAATAATAGTATAAAGATTTCCGCATCACAATTCTATTAATTCTACGGCTTTAATTTAACTAAGTAAATTTTTAATTCACAAATAGATTCCCCTAATCGATCATTTATTGTTACCCATCAAATCTATATTTTTATTCAACGCGTTTGCAGCTTTGGTAACGTATTAAGCAAAACAAAAATGCATCACGCGTTAACACGGAAAATCCTAGTTATAAATAAACTTACATGACGAAGAAACGTACACAATCTCATTCTTAATCATCTTATACAAGAATCAGAAGAGAGAGAAAAAAAAGATTCAATATGGCGATCGTGGGCCCTAACTTTTGTGCACCGTATCCGGTAGAGTTGGGAATCGTACGAAAGGTGATGACGATAACAGATGGTAACTTCGCCGTCACAGACGTCAACGGCAATCTCCTTTTCAAAGTCAAGGAACCATTGTTTAGTCTTTCCGACAAAAGGATCTTACTCGACGCATCAGACACTCCCATTTTGACTTTGAAAGAAAATGTAAGAACATACACTTTCTATTCTGGTAAAATATATTTTTTCAAAAAACTGTGTTCAGTTTATTAAGATATGTTAACATCATCCTTAATCATTCGTAGCTAAAACCTTTCCCTAATGGTAATGGCCATGATTTAACATTTTTTCTTATTGAAATATGAATTTGTAGAAGGTGAGCCTTCACGATAGGTGGCAAGTGTTTAGAGGAAAGAGCACAGACCAAAATGATTTGGTATACACATTGAAACGATCGTCGATGTTTCAGCTGATTAAGCCAAAGCTAGATGTTTTCTTGGCTCATAATAAGGAAATGAAGGAATGCGACTTCCATGTCAAAGGAAGTTGGATCGACCGGTCATCTGTCATCTATGCTGGAAAATCTGACGTCATTGTTGCTCAGGTAATCATCATTTTTTTCGATTATTTGTCTCAAAAATCTAAACCCAACCGTGGTAGCTCTAGTTATATAGTATGATCGATTAATTTTTGTTATCAGATGCACAAGAAACATACCGCGCAGAGCATATTGATAGGGAAGAGTAATTTCTCGGTTACGGTTTATCCGAACGTTGATTATGCGTTTATAGTCTCTCTCATTGTAATTCTCGATGACATTAACCGAGAAGATTCCGAAGACTAAACAATTTTCTAATAAATGGTTCTTGATTTATATTATTATATGAAAGACGGCATATTTAATTCTTGATATTTGTAAAAGTTTTATAAAATGCGTTTGATAACAAATATGATAAAAATAATTTAATGGATACAGTTCTCTTTGCCTCGACAAAAGGATTATTGAAAACAAAAGTTTATTCAGTTCCTTGAATCAATACTTTTGCTGTCGGAAAATCTCGACCCCTAAGTAATCAATAGTAGTCTTGATAAGTGCAACATTTGGCTTCGATACCTTCACCCGAACAGCGGTTATCCGAGGAAACGTTTCAAGCGTTTTGGACGCGATGAGTTCTGCGACTGTCTCCAGAAGGTTTCTTGATGGCCCTTCTACAATTTCTTTAGCTATGCTGCAAAACCAATAATCAAACCATATAAACTATATGTAGTGATGGACATGGATAAGTTGTATTGGTAACCTGAAAATGTCAACGTAGCTGATTGTGTCATCTAAGTTGTCTGATTCACCAGCCTTTTTAAGACTCACCCACGCATCAATGTCAACAAGAAACATCTGCCCTAAAGTCTTCTCTTCTGGAATCGCTCCATGGTAACCGTAAAACTTTAACCCTTTGAGTATCAGTTTGTCTCCTCCAGACATTGACATGTCTTTCTCCGATGATTCTCTTCCAAGAACTATATAATAAAACTGCATGTAAGCTTAAGGCTTAAGATAAAAAGCTTTACAAAACAAGAGTTATGTCACAATTTATACACACAAGCTTTTGCAACAAATAAGCAGGATTATCTATCTTTGGTTACTTATTTACGCAGTAACATTTACTATAATAAATCCACATTAAGTCCACATTACGCACAAGATTAGAGATAAACATAGCAACTAAACAACTTTTAACTTTTGATGTCATCAATTGTACAGAGTGTTATGTCTTTTTTCATTCTCCTTGAAATTTTTTTATTAGCCAACAGAGAAAATTATCAGAAACCAGAGTTTGTAAAACTACGACACGTTAACTAACTAATGAGATTCAAGGAATGGTGTTGTCTGAACAGTAAATCATTTCAAGAGATAAATTAATTCCAAATATTAACGACACGTTAACTAACTAATGAGATTCAAGGAATGGTGTTGTCTGAACAGTAAATCATGTCAACAGATAAATTAATTCCAAATATTAACTGAAAACTAAAGAAGTAAAATCAGATGTTAATAATACACATCTCTCGATCTCTGTTATCCAATTAAGAAACTTAGGACATACCTCGCGGTGACAACGTCGCCAGAGCCGTCGTTTCAAGTGAGCTGTACATCTCTCCACCGTTCTCGGCAACAGGATCAAAGATTAGATGAGTGAGAGAGACAGGGAGCGATAGGAGGAAATCAGTTTTTCTTATTTAAGAAGGAAGTTAAATGGAGCAGGTAGAGAGGGTATGATGGTGGGCCAATGTAAAATAATTCTAAAGGCCCAATATCGAGAGTCATTTAGTCTTTCTTCTTCCTGGTCCATCCAATATCTTATTTTCTTCGTGCAACTTTACATTAGAGAGAGTCGCAAAATTTCAGGAAAAAAGAAACAAAACAAAACAAAAGCTAAAACGACTTTGTCCATATCCTAACTACCTTATGAATCTAATCGGTAAAAGAGCTTTATTAATTTTCTACTACACCACACCACTCAACCATCCTCGTGCTCATGCGGATTATGTCTTTTACATTTTTTTTTCACCGGAATTTTATTAAATAGGACATGGCCCAACTGGACCAAATCCAACACAAACAAACAAACAAGACCCAAACAACATGTCCGAACATTACAAACACTTTGGGCCCAAAACCCAAAAAGAGAAAACCCGTTGAGGAAGGCATCCACGCGTCCCACCACGTGGACGGACACGTGAACGAACGTCCGGCGTTCTGAGACACGCGTCAAAGAGAGAGCAGACGGCCTTCCACCGGCGATTGTGGGGAAATTCGACGGAACTCCGCTGTCAAGTAGAGCCTTACCGATGAAGAACAACTCACTAAGGAACCATCTTTACGGTTGTTCAAGTCGCACACCAGATCTATGTTTCCAGAAGAACGAATCGCCTACAATCGATCCCACCACTGTCGATCTTCCTGCTTGAGAAATGGTCACCTTTAATGATAAGAAAAAGCTCGAAGATGAAACAACTCGCGCGAGGAGAGGAAGCGATGACATCGAGACTGAGGAAAGAGAGGCGATTGGACAGAGAAGAGCGGGAAACATCGATCAACGAAACCGGGATCGAACCCAGTGTAAAGCCGCTGTCGTCATCGAGAAGAACGCGGCACGGAATCAAAATCCGGACAGCTCCGTTGAAAAGACCGCAAGCCACCGGAGTCAGAAGCCGGCTATACTCGTCGAACTGACCAAGTATACCAAAGACAGAGTCACCGAGAGAAACCGGCGACAAAACAAAAAAGCTTTATCTCGATCTCTTCTTCGTGAAAGATCGTAGAGAGAGATCGAAGAAGAGAGAGAAGCTCCGCTTACAATATAATCTGGTGTTCTATATATCTTTTACGTTCATTCTTTTTTTTTTTACGTTCATTCTTATGTAAAATAAACTTCATTCTTTTCTTAGTGCTTCATGAATTATTATTCTTACTTCTCTTGAGATTGTTTAAACTAAATATCATAATCAAAATAACCAATTCGTTTGTGCTAATATTATATAACATTGACGTCACTGATAAGTTACTAGCTATCATGATCGATACTTGTACTATCCTAGGAACATGTCTCGACCAAAACTAATGGTTCATAAAAATTAATCACAATTCAAAATCCAAACAACTAAAATTAATTCTTTTATAGCAATATATATAGATCAGCAGCTGCAGAATTTGGATTTGACAATGATCTGTCCAAAAGAATCAAATGTCTGGATCAAAGGGCTGTAATGTATTCCAAAGGGTAAACAGGACTGGAGAAAAGTGTCACACGAACTCTTGGCGTTGGAAAGATCCAGAGAAAAGCAAAAGCTCTCGAGAAAGTAGCACTAAAAATTGTGGTTGAGACAAAAACCCATCATCTTCAACGCTCAAATGATTCTAAGACAATTGTGTTTTCTATTTTCACTATTTTGTTTGTTAACTGAAGTTATTATAATTGTGCAGTCAATGACTAGCGTGACGACAACGCTGAAGTTCCACCATCTCATATGCCGATAATATCGCTGACTAAATATCCGGTTCTTTTATGATTTAATTCAAACTTGAATTACGGGTCGTATTATTTTATCTCGTCGTCATATATTTGGATAGTTGAATACTTTATAAGTTCACCAGTTGATACGACTCAACGAAGTAGATAGTTAAAGATGAAATTTAAGACATAGTTCTTCGTTCAAATGTATCGTTGTTATTGTTAATTAGTTTTAAATTTAGAACTAGATCTCCGTTGCGCGGATTTTTGTTTTTATTTATTTTTATATAAATATTTTGTTTTCAATTGTAAATTGGTATATATTCTAATATATATGTGTCTATAATTTTTTTAAACATAATAAATTTACGGTCTATTTTTTTCATTGAATAGATTGTTTCAAACTTTCAAATGTATTTGTATCTTCTTCTATATATATATTTTCGGACTATTATTTCATTATTAAAATCGTAACTATACATATAAAGATTAGTAAAATATTATTTTACGGTCATATTCAAAGATCTTGTAACATTTAACAAATTTAGAAATTTTTTAAAAAATTAAACTTTTCGCTTCATAGATTTATATTATCGAGTAAATAATAAAATATTTAGTTTTTGTTTAATTTTTAAAATAAACTATATAGTTTAAAATTTGTTTTCATTGGTTTAAGGTAGTAAAGATTAATCATTGTTAGATAATATGATTTTTTTTTATTTAAAAAGAAATCTTCATAATTTTAAAAGTTAACATCGACAAATATTTAAATATTTAACATATGGAGGTATAGTATTACAACATTAAATTATATATATTTAATTTATATTATTTATAAATCCAATGGATCATCTATTGTTTAAATCTAATTAGTGATAGCCCAATAAAATTTTCTAGTAGACCCAAAATTTAAATGATAAGATTAGATATTAAATGTAACATGACTTTTTAGGAATAGGTCAATTGTTTAAAAAATCACACATGAATCAAGGTTGTGACTTCTGTTTTAATATATAAGATGATAATGCATAACATCCGTTTTCAAGAGTTAATAGCTTGTTTTAACCTTTTCAATATATATCGTTAAACTATCCATTAATCGTAGTTATCCATTATATACTAAAGCACAAGTCATCTATCAAATCAAATAGTGACACATGGAATTTATTTACAAAAAAATAATGCCCATTTAAGAAAAAAAAGTTCTGGTCCCAATTTAAAAAACGGCAAATACCTAAATTCCTAAATTTTCTCACAATATCACCACTATGTTTAAGATAAAATCACGATCAGAAACTGTTTTATTTTCTATTTACCTTTTAATCTTATTTATTTTACTTTTTTTTTAACCTAGATTCTACTCTCTTCTTCGTATCTTCATTCTTCTTCTGTCGACCTCTTTTCTTTCTCCTTCTGTCCAGTTCTTCCTCTGAACAGAAACAAATTTCACACACATTTATTATTACACATATTTTAATAATTTTTAAATAACTATTTTACATGTTTTCTTATAAAAGAGTGTATTAGAGGATTTTAAAAACTTTTGTAAGTCTATTATAAAAAAATAACTGTTTTATATACATGTTTAGTTTCATGGTTTTTATTACATTAATTTTAAGTAAATTTATTTTAAGAAGACTTATTTACAAAATAAACACACATAAAACCGATGAATCAGATATATGATATTTCTAGGTGGTATGCAGCTCCAAAAAATGTGTTTAAATAAGTTCAATTATTATTAACCAAAAAATAAAACTATTACGATTTTTTAAAGATAATTTAAATAGTAGAAAAGTTTTCCCGTGCTTTAGCACGGGGTGATAATACTAGTTTTTAATAAAGCAATCGCAATGGTATTCATCGTGTTTAAATAAAGCAGAAAGGCAACCACGCGTCTGTGGTCAGGTGGTCAAGGCGTTCCGTGGATCCCTAAGGGATCCGAGTTCGAATCCGCACCACACCAGATTTCCACAGCGCGTGGCCACCGGGGCTTTCACATTCTCTCTCGGAAATGATTTACCACATAAAGCAGAAAGGCTTCTTAACTCATGAGCAATTTAAATAATAGGCATGTGGCTGTGATGTGTGAAACAACTCAACGAATCTCTAGTCATGCTAAATATAATTTAAGAATTCCTGATATATAAAGAGTGGGTTGGCTAAATTATAATGCGATAGAAAAAGAATGATCATGCATGAATGATGCATTAGAGACTGCTTGTTCCTTTAGTGCGAAGCATAACTAGGGCCAGTGACCACCGCACTCCAGTGGCATGAAGCACATTTGTTGTCAAACGTTGTCGCATAAGACCATCATTTAGATTTTAAAGTGAAATTTAAACTCAATTGTATGCGTGAACCTATATGCATGATCTTGTAACGATAGGATTGATCGTGTCAAGATGTCTTAAAGTAATGGACATAGAATAAAGAATGGCAGGCGCCTCTAATCAATACATTTTACTACTAGGTTAAAACTAGCGCCTTACACGGAAATGAACATTATATATAAAAATTATTTTATGTATTATATGTTTTTACATATCATGAAATAATAAATATATATTGAATAATCAAAAATTGATAACTATTACATATATAATTAAATTGGTACAGACATATAAATCAATTTTATTAATCCAAACAATATTTTTTTCTATTTGATAGAATATGTAATTAAATTTAAATGATATTAACATATGATATCTTGCATATTTACATTGTTTTATCCATTCACCCATGTGCATTTTGATCATATAGACTAAGATTTAGCCATGTTTAGGTTGCATTTTGCATACATGAGTCTTTATCAGGTATTGGAGTACCACATGGAGTTCTTGGAGGCATTTGGGTGCATTTGGAGCTCAAAAGAAGTGTTTAAAGCGATCATTGGACGAGCAGAGCAGGGGAGCGAGGTTCCGCAGCGACGTCATGAGGTCGCTCCAAAGCACCTCTCAGAGCGACCTAGCTGGAGCGACCCCGTGAAGTCGCTCGCCATACTCACCCCGTGAAGCGACTTGCCCAGAGCGACCTCCCGGAGCGACATCACGAAGTCGCTGTGTCCCACTTCTCAGAGCGACCTTCCTAAAGCGACGCCATGAAGTCGCTCGCGTTCTCGTTACTCCGAACAGTCTTAGATGACCCTGGAGCGACCTCTCAGAGCGACCTACCAAGGTCGCTCCCGATCCAGAGTGACCCGTTGGAGCGACACACCAAAGTCGCTCGGGACCTCTCGCCCGGAGACACCAAAAATCGGCCCTGGAG
>NC_027748.1:40123365-40134008 GCF_000695525.1 Brassica oleracea var. oleracea | reverse complement strand
CTTTTAAGCTTTCATTGTTTGATGAGTGAGGCCTTCTTCGGAAAGTCTTACATGTGCATAATGTTGAGAGTATCGGGAACGACAATGCTTGATCTTCATTCTTGCTAGATTGGGCACTCTATTGTCTAGCTATAGGTGGGGGGTGAGAGTTGTGATTATGATTTGGGAGCAATGAAAAAGGAAAAGAAATGACTCTTTGTGTTTAAGTGAATTGTCTTATTGGGATAAGTAGAAAAACCTCTAGCTCAAGTTATGAAAAGTCTTGGCCCCCATTTTTTTTTTTTTAAAAAAAAAATATATATGAAAAGAAAAGAAAAAGAAAGAAAAAGGGGGCTAGCAAAGTTGTTAGGAGCTAAGTAATGTTTTGAGGTTGTGAAAAATCCCTTGTAGATTTCAAAGAGAAGGAGTTAATGTTCTTAGGATCTTTTGGTGAGAGATGTGAGTTGGGTTTGACATTTGGGAATGATTGTGTAATTGTATGTTTGGGAAAAGGGTAGAACAATGGAGATTGAGCATTGTATGCATGAGTTGATCCCTTTCTTAGATATATTATGTGCAATGTCAAGTCTACTTGTTTCGAGAGTAAACCACCTTAAAGATCATATGTTTTGAACCTCTTGAATCACTTGAATAAAAGCCTTCCCTTACTCAACCAAATGATTTGGACCAATTGACCATTTGCAAGAATTCACTTGATGCTATGCTTAATGAACTTGAGAGTTGGCTGATTTGCGTGTGTGAATGCATGATGATGAGTGTAGGGATGAAAAAAGTTAAGATAGGCCTAGAGAAGCAAGAGTATAATAAGAGATGGTGTACTAATGCTGAATTTTAATGTTGATTTGAGTGCTTTGTGTGTTTCTTTTGGCTATGAGTTCCCTCCTTCAAACCTCTCTCCCTATGAGTTCTAGAAAGTTCACTTGAGGACAAGTAAAAGAATAAGTTTGGGGGAGTACATAGTATATTTTTAATACTAATGTCTATTAAATGATACTTTCTACTCGTATGATGTTTTTGATCATTTGCATCTTTAATAGCTAAAACTTTAAATTACTGATAACAAAATTCTCATTGTAAGATTAGCAGTCTTAGTAATTTCTAATTTTTAAAAAAATTAAGTTATCAATGTTCGTTCAAAGCTTTTATCAAAAACAAATTTCAAAGTAAATTTCGAAACTAAAATATTTATGTATTTTATAGGGTTTATAGTTTAATTTAAAATGATATATATATATATATATATATATATATATATTAATCTTAATAATTAATTAAATTAGACTTTTTACTTATATAATTTTGTAATCATTTGTATTTTGTCATAACAAAAATTTTAAACCATTGATCACAAAATTTGAATGTGAGACTTTTAACAGTTTTGGTAATCTATAGTCGTTTTTAAAAATTCAAAATATAACATATACATAAAAATCTAAATTTTTATTATATGGTTATTGTGATTGTTTAATTTATTTTAATAGTTTAAAATTAAAAAAATATGATAGAAGATACACTAATTTTTATCAAATATTTTATTATTCAAAATCATTAATTGTCATATATACTTTATCCACATTAGAAAATTCCATAACTTTTATTAAAGAAACAATAAAGAACATTAATAATAAATTTATGGATAGTTTAATAAAAAACTTATTATATAATTAGATAGACTAACCTATTTTTTAATGATTCTAAGAATAATTTTAGTGATGACACGTGACTACAAAAAAAATTGTAATGTATCTCAATTAATATATAAGGGATTAATAATTACTTTCTTAACCGATAAAGAGTATAAGATTAACACGTAAAATGGATAATATAAATCCTAATTAAGATCTTAAACAACTTGATCAATCTTTCTTGGAGTTTATCATGATTATAGTATTTTTTTTTAAATATTGTTGAAATTTAGCGATCATTTGTGTTGTTTTTGTTTGGACACCAAGAACGGTGAACTACCAGCTTTTTATAGTCTTATAATATTCTTTTTATTTAATAGAAAGGCGATAATTTTGGAAGGAATAATAATAGCCAACTAAGATTAGTACTTTTTAACTAAAGTATAATGAGACAAAAACACATGGTCTACAAATAATTCTCGACACATGAAATCCAAAATTGAAGTCACGAAACCAATTTAATTTGAGCTACTACTAAATTGACTAAGTTTAATAATAGAAAATGGTGAATTACTATCTTGTTGCAAGGATTTGATTTTACTTAAAAAACAAAACGGAATATATTAACACTGTTAAGCAGTCGCTTCCCCCTCCGTGAGATTCGGTTAGATAATGGATTCTAAAACCCGGTTCAGACGCTAACGTTCACGGTTAACTAATTTTACACATTTAAATCCGGCGGATTTGATTTTACTAAAAAAAAAAACGGAATATATTTAACACCGTTAAGCAGTCGCTTCCCTCCGTGAGATTCGGTTAGATGATGGATTCTAAAATCCGGTTCATACGCTAACGTTCACTAGAAAGACTTAACCACGGTTAACTAATTTTACACATTTTAACTCCGGTTCGCTGGTTTATTCCAAGTCTATCGTTCGTGAGAGAGAGAGAGAGAGAGAGAGGGACAGATCTGTGAAGTTGAGATCTTTCTTTTCACTTTTCTTCGTTGTCTCTCCCTGTCTACACGCTTGTGCTGTGTTCTGTGTGCCCACTTTCTCTCCCTCTCTCTTCGCAGCATAACCTTTTTCATCTTTTAGCCGAGAAGAAGCTAAACTTCAAGTTTAATTTTAGCTTCAAAGTTTTCATCTTTCCAAAGATAAAACTCGCTTTCTATTTCTGGGCATTGATCTAAACCAACAAGCTAAATAAGATTAAACCCATAAAAAAAAAAGTTTATTTTATTTCCTCTGTTTTCGTGACGTCGCTGAGGAGTTTCAATGGTGGTGAAGATGATGAAGTGGCGGCCATGGCCGCCGCTGGTGACGAGGAAATACGAGGTGAAGCTATCCGTGAGGAGATTGGAAGGGTGGGATCTGGCGAGAGAGCCGGAGAAGGAGAGATTGACGGTGGAGATTCGGTGGAAAGGGCCCAAGGCGACGCTGGGGTCTCTGAGGAGGCCGTCTGTGAAAAGGGGCTTCACAAAGGAAGCTGCGGCGGAAAGCGACGTCGTTTCGTGGGAAGAGGAAGAGTTTCAGAGCGTGTGCTCCCTCACTTCTTACAAGGAGGACGACACTCTGTTTTATCCTTGGGAGATTGCTTTCTCTCTCTTCACCAATGTAAGTACTTCAAATAATAACAGAATCTCCAAAAACGGTTATTAGAGTTTTTGATTGGTCTTAGATTCAAAGTTGATATATTTTGATTTGGTACACGTCTTAGATATTATTACCTAGTGATGTTTACATTCAAATGGTTTATTAGTTTTTTTTTTGTTTTTTTGCTTAAATTCAAATGGTTTATTAGTTGCTATAGATTCTTCATTGTTGGTTCTGTATGTAAGAGAGACATGTCTGATTGAATTTGATTGGTCACAATGGTCTTAGATATTACCTAGTGATGTTACATTCAAATGGTTTATTAGTTTTTTTTTTTGTTTTTTTGCTTAAATTCAAATGGTTTATTAGTTGCTATAGATTCTTCATTGTTGGTTCTGTATGTAAGAGTTGAATTTGATTCCAGGGAATGAAGCAAGGGCAGAAGAACAAAGCTCCTCTCGCTGGAACTGCATCTCTGAATCTTTCTGAATACGCCCGTGTAACCGATCAAAGAGAGTTTGAAATAAACATCCCTCTCACGCTCTCTGCTTGTATAGCCTCCGAGCCGCATCCTTTACTCTGTGTACGCTCCCTTGTCTCTTACATTACATCTTTACTTCATCAGCTAGTTCTTGAAACCCTCTTTGTTCTTTAGGTATCACTGAGCCTGTTTGAGCTCAGAACCACACCAGAAACCTCAGACTCACAAACAGCTATTGTGCCTGTCCCATCTCCACCTCCACCTCACCAAACCGAGAAGGAAGACGTTTCCGCAATCAAAGCCGGTCTAAGAAAAGTCAAGATCTTCGTTTCCACAAGGAAAGCCAAGAAGGCTTGCCACCGCGAGGAAGAAGCAGAAGGCAGATTCTCGAGCTTCGAATCCTCCGAATCCCTCGACCTCTCCGAGGAAGCTTCCGACGAATGCAAAGAGGATCTGATGAGCGTGAGAAAGTCTTTCTCATACGGACCATTGTCTTACGCAAACGGTGTTGGAAGCTCGTCGAACCGCGGCGCTAAAGTGAGCGAAGAAGACGAAGACTGGGTTTATTACAGCCACAGGAAGTCTGACGTGGGAGGAGGAGGAGGAGGAGGAGGAGGTTGCTGCTCGGACGTTGAAGATGCGTCTGCTGGGTTGGTGTACGAGACATCATCATCATCGCTTCTTCAGCGTCGTAGCATATTGCCGTGGAGGAAGAGGAAGCTGAGCTTTAGGTCTCCGAAGGCCAAAGGAGAGCCTTTGTTGAAGAAAGATAATGGGGAAGAAGGTGGAGATGACATTGATTATGATCGGAGGCAACTTAGCTCAGATGAAGCTCTTGTGGTAAGATCTCATCAACTCCTATGCTATATAGTTCTTGTGAGTTTTTTAAAAAAATTGGTACCAGGCGATTTGTATAGTGTTAATGAATTATTGATTTATTTTTATATATTTTATATTGATATTAGATATTTAAATTTTTGGGTTTAGCTATAAAATTATTTTGATAAATTATAAAATTAGAGGTGATGATTGGAATGAGCTGTAGCTTTATATTTTTGTTTTAGAAATAAAACTGTAGATTTTTTTTTTTTTTTTTGCTGTGGTTGTAGATAATTTTGCTATAGAATGTTAACTGTAGGTTTAAAAAGATCCAATGACTTACATATACATTTTCTAAAGCAAAAAATAAGTAGTGTTCTAGATTCCACAGCTAAAAATAAATAAAAGGGAAGGAAAAATCTGTAATTTTAAAAAAAATTTACAAAGCATGATTGACAAAAGTTTGGGCTGTACAAATAATTTAGTCTGTAGAGAGATCTTACATCATTTCTAAAGCACTTACCAATCAACTCCAGACATACAAAAAAAGAGAAATTAGATAAATTTGTGAACTTAAACTAACGTCATTGCTTAATTTGATATATTTAGACCAATTTAGATCGATTGAAATCTATTTTAACTGGCTTAAAATAGTTTAAAACCGATATTAAGTGCATAAATTGGATTTTAAGAAAGTCGTTTTATATAAGATTAGCTACTAGGCGTTAATAGATTATTAATTTATTTTTATATATTTATATTTAGTTATATATATTAATTTGTAGGTTTTTAAAAAAAGAGACATTTTTTTTGTGAATTTATACAACATTATTGCTTGATTTGGCATATTTCGACTAGTTTTGATAAATTTAAATCTATTTTAACCGGTTTAGAATAGTTTAAAGGCTATGATTGATTTGCCACCTAGATAGATTTTTAGAACATTGGTTCTTGTTAGTGTTTGCGTCTCTCAACTTGTCGCATATGTTATATTTGCAGAGAAGCAAAACAGATGAAGATTCTTCAACAGTTAATCCTCAACACTCTTCTTTCTTGGAGTTTGGAGACGACAGTTTCGCTATTGGAAGTTGGGAAGAGAAAGAAGTGGTGAGCAGAGACGGACACATGAAGCTTCAGACAAGTGTCTTTCTTGCTTCCATCGACCAGAGAAGCGAGCGTGCAGCTGGCGAGAGTGCATGCACCGCTCTCGTAGCTGTTATCGCGGATTGGTTCCAGAAGAACGGTAGCCTCATGCCTATCAAGTCTCAGTTCGATAGTTTGATCAGAGAAGGCTCGTTAGAGTGGAGAAACCTCTGCGAGAACGAAACGTACATGCAGCAGTTCCCCGACAAGCATTTTGATCTCGACACTGTGTTACAAGCAAAGATCAGGTCGTTAACTGTTGTCCCAGGGAAGTCTTTTGTCGGGTTTTTCCATCCAGAAGGGATGATCAACGAAGGAAGCTTCGAGTTTCTGCAAGGTGCAATGTCCTTCGATAGTATATGGGATGAGATTATCAATCTTGACGATGATGAGCGTGTTTACATTGTGAGCTGGAATGATCACTTCTTTGTACTCAAAGTTGAAAACGAAGCTTACTACATCATTGACACGCTTGGAGAGAGGCTATACGAGGGTTGTGATCAAGCTTACATTTTGAAGTTCGATGATAAAACCGTCATCCACAAGAATCTTCAAGGAGAAGAATCAGAATCTGAACCTGAACCAGAGGTTGTGTGCAGTGGGAAGGAGTCATGTAAAGAGTATATTAAGAGTTTCTTGGCGGCGATACCGATAAGAGAGTTGCAAGAGGATATCAAGAAAGGACTAGCTTCGACTGCTCCTGTTCATCAACGCTTACAGGTCGAGTTTCATTACACTGAGATGAGTAGAGACAATGATGTCGTCCCTGTCTGAATAGTTTAGGCAGAGAGTATACTAACGTTTTTTGAGGTTCTTGTAAGTTTTGTAACTCTATCTCTTTAGCTTTATCTAACTTGTGAATGTAAGAGCTTTAACTAGGGCTGAGATTTTGAACCAAACCTAAATAGTTTGGTTTTCAGTTTAGTTTGGTAATCGATTATCTCGTCTTTCTTAAAAAAAAAACAAAAAAAATTTTAATCAAACCATGCCAAAAACTTGAACCGAGCTAATCAAATTTCAATATGAACTAGTTGAATTTAACCAAAATAACTAAATTTATCCGAAAATTCAATTACACCAAAATATAATCAAACTACATAAATAGCCGCAGCTGGATTTTTAAAAATCAAACTAACCGAATACCGAACTGAACTTTATTTCAGGTTAATTTGGTAAGATATATGTTGAAACGAAAAACTAAAAACCGAACTACCCGAACCCGCATGCCTAGTTTTAACTTTCTTTTATTCAGATATATGATCTTGTTCACTCATAGCAACAACAAACAGATCAAAATTCTACAACCTCACAAATCAATTTGATCAAGAAATTAAATGTTAGGTTTGACATATCACAACATCCCCTCACTGCTGCAACTGATCATATACATTGTAAATAAGCCAACCTTCAATAGCTGCAGCTTCGAGACGATCATCACCCCCAGCTTCATCCCACTTAGACTGAATCGAATCAAGTCTACTCGTATCACAAGAAAGTATCTTATGAGCCAACTCTCTAGCTCCAAGAAACTCCACAATAGGAGTTCCTCTAGCCACAGCAGCCAACTTCCCAATCTCCAAATAGCTTCTGATCACAATCCCGTGATTCTCTTTAAGCAGAACAAGATCTTCTTCGATCTGGACGCCGACGAACGTGACGAACTTGGAAGCAAAGAAGCGGTAGAGGTCCTTGAGGTTGTCGCTGAACTGGTTTGGTAGACGGAGGAAGAGACAGAGGTTCTTGGTGCTTAGCTTCACCGAGGAGAGACGCCGCTCGGACTTTGTGTTCACGGATTCGACGTCCCAGTAGACGTCGAAGACGATGGCTCTGTTCCCGTTCCAGACGCAGTCTTCTAGGATGCGGGAGAGGTAAGGAGAGAAGTCGGTTGAGGGTTCTATGTCGATGGCTTTGGTCTGGATCCAAGATTCGTCAACCATTGAGAATCCTGGTCCATCGAAGTTGGCCATGTGGTTCTGAAAAAAAGATATGATAGAAAGTACATATTAAGACAGCAATCCATTAGGTTCGAGAAACAGATCATAGTTCTGTTCTGATGTTTGAACTAATCGTTTTATGTGGATAAGAAAGAAAAGGTAAGACCTTTACAAAAGTATCAATCAGAGAGAGAACAAACACAGAAGATTGTGTTAAACACACAAAAGAGAGAGAAGAGGAAGATGAAGACCAAACCTTTGAGAGATTCGCTGCGAGAAGGAGAGAAACTGCTTTTGTGTTTCTGTCGGGAGGGAGAGAGAAGAAGAAAAAGCATTTAGGACATTATTACTGCGCCACTAAAAATAAAGGCCTGTTCAGCAGATTACACGTGTCAAGAGTAGCTCGCACGCGCGGATGTTAGTAATGGTGTTAGGAACAATTTTTTCTATATGCTACAAAATATCCACTCCAGAGTCTAGCAATTTGGTGAACATTGAATTTGATTGAATGATGTCAGCACCTTATGTAACTTTGATTTTTTTTTTTCTAAGGGATGTTATAAATGGTCCACCGTGAGAACAAGATTGAGATTTTTCAAATGTTTTCTTTTTGATAAACAATTTTGAAAAAGAGAGAATGTTTTTCTTTTATACAAAGTAAAAATGGTGTGATTCCAGCAAGCAAGATTGTAGCTCTAAATGTAGGCGGCTAAGGATGAACCAAGTCCAATCTCAAATGAGAATTTGATGCATGTTAACTCCTTCTTGTGCCCATCAACCATCTTCATTTTAAGTGAGTACGAACCCTATTAAAATAAAGGAGTAGATTGATATGAGAAATAGAATAAACTGGTGATCATAATTAAGCAATCTTGACAAATACAGGGCCATATTTGTTCTGTTTGCTATAAGAATGATATATAATTCCAATGAGCCCAATGAATCAGCAGGTCTTAATATCCACAAACAGTTATCAAGAGATCGAAGCAATAAAAAGATCAAGAAACTTACATGAGGAGTATAACCGGGTAGAACTTGCGAGTGCGCTACCAAGAAATCTCCAACTGCCACTGGACATTTTGTTTCATCACAAAGATCATGTGTCTCAGAATGAATATGCCATCCAAAGTATGATACTTCGATCACCAGCTTCCCGCTTGAGATCACATTGTCTTCATATATACGAAGCAAACCCAAATTAGAAACAAACAACTATCAAAACAACGAAACTCCGTTTAAATTCTTGAAAGCACAAGAACAAGGACAATGAAAGAAAATCATTATGGGAAAATAACAAGTTCAAGTTGTAACATTAAAAATTTATATATATATATATATATATTCAAACCATAAAAACAATTGAGAAAACAAATCTTCAACGAAATGTTCGAACTAGAAATCATTATTAAAGAGTGTACCTGTGTTAGCAGAAATGCTGAAAGTGGCTGGCTCGCCTCTAACTATAGGATAAGGCAATATATTAACTCCTTGGACCTTTACTTCATACTCTTTGTTATCATCTGCAATCAAACACATAAAAAATCAGATCAAGATTCAAAATCATCTTTCAACGTAGTAAGGCTCAAATCAAAACTCATTGAGTTTTTACAAAGAAGTGAATCTTCGGCAACTTACTATCTCAATCCTATCGAATTACAATAACAAACTCGATCAAAAACTATAAGCAAACATTTAGCAATCACGAATCAATGAAGAACACAGTTAAGCTTTTGGGAGACCAAATATACCGCAGTACTCGACATCGGTGGCTCTAACAATCGTTGAGACAAAGAGAAAGCAAGAGATAGCTAGAGGAATCCTCGACATGATTGATAGATTCTCCAAGTTAAAAAAAAAAGAAGAAAAGCAGAGTTCTAGAGTTTCAGATGATGATTGAAGGACGAGGAGAGTAACGAGCAAAAGAGACAGAACAGAAATGCGGAATCATTTCACGAGCAATGTCGGATAGATCTTTAACCGTTCATTTTGGGTTGATTCCTTGATTCCTGCAAGCAAACGGCTTAGATTTTCTAGTTAATATATATGATTTAGCAGTGAATAAACCTTTACGTAGGATTTTTTGTTCTTTTTCTTTTTTACATTTTCAACTGTGGTTGGTTACCACTTGACTCCAAAAATAGTTGGAATTTGCCAGCTCAGACATTTTTAATATTACAGCCCACAACTAATAATTAATATTTTGGAAATAAATATAATAATTCCTTATCTTCTTTTATTCTAACATTCTAACACAAAAGATATTTTTTCTTAAATATAAATTAAGCCAATTTCAAAAAACATTTCTCATAAGCTTCTTTATCCACCAGTTGTTCCCGCCGGACGCGTCATCTGAACTCCGCAGCCGCTGCCTCCCGTGCCGTCTCGAGTTAAAGTAAATAACCACTAGAGTTTATCCCGCACATAGTGCGGGTATATTTTCATTTTATAAATATTTAATTTTAATATTATTATATAAATTTAAATATACAATTTATATTTTAGTGTTTAGTATTTTATAACTTTTTAATTTTATTGTTTAAGTTTCTTATTACTTTATTAATATAGGGGTTTGTTTTATACATTTTACCTTTTTTATTACGTTTTCGAGTTTTCATAATTTGAAATCATCAAATAAAAAATATTCTTCAACATATGATTTTTGAAAATATATAGCTGTAGAAATAAATTTTTAACATATGTTAATAACTTCATTTGTATAAAACAAATCTGACATGATTAACAAATTTGAACCCGTTTTAGTGGTAGATGATAATTTATTTAAATGAAAGCATTATATTATTTAATTACGAAATTAATTAAACAAATATTAAATAAAAATTATTTAAAAATTTAGTAGGATTTTGTTAGATTTTTCTCAACAGATTTTGTTATAACTGAAAATAAAATTCAAATCTATAGTTAAAATTAATTTATTATTAATATTCCTATTAATTATTATATCATATTATGTGATTAATGAAATGGTCCTAGTAGACTTCTAAATAGTAGATAAAAATGGTACTTCTCTTTTAATAGAGAAGATATA
>NC_027748.1:40099865-40112195 GCF_000695525.1 Brassica oleracea var. oleracea | reverse complement strand
TCATTTGTATAAAACAAATCTGACATGATTAACAAATTTGAACCCGTTTTAGTGGTAGATGATAATTTATTTAAATGAAAGCATTATATTATTTAATTACGAAATTAATTAAACAAATATTAAATAAAAATTATTTAAAAATTTAGTAGGATTTTGTTAGATTTTTCTCAACAGATTTTGTTATAACTGAAAATAAAATTCAAATCTATAGTTAAAATTAATTTATTATTAATATTCCTATTAATTATTATATCATATTATGTGATTAATGAAATGGTCCTAGTAGACTTCTAAATAGTAGATAAAAATGATACTTCTCTTTTAATAGAGAAGATATAGAGGCGATAAGCCCAATATATGTCCAGATTAAAGAAATCAGTTGTGATAGTTGGCCCAACTAGAGGCCCAAATAGGTTTGACCGAGTCAAATTTGCTGGGTTCAACAAGAAATGGATCCGATACGAATCAGATTGTCCGCCAAGTTCCGGATTTATCGGTTCGACCAGCCGGTTTAGATCTAAAATCATTGGTCATTTTTGCGCGGGATGAGATTAAAATTATATTATTAAATATAAATTTTTTACATATATATATATATATATATATATATATATATATATATATATATATTTTTTAACTTACATATTAATATGAGTATGAATGACATAATTGATTAGATGCTTGGTGGTGCGATAAGACTCACATGAGTATGTGATCGTGAAATTAACAAACAATTTCGAAACACCTTGAACGATGAAAGGATCAAATTGTCTAACCAATTCTTTCTTTACGGTACCATTGACCATGTCTCCCTATACCATAAGTGTTTTCAAAATCGGACCGATCCGGTGGTTGGGCCAGGTTTGATCATGAACCAGTCATGTATTCAGGTTGGATCTAACAATTGGTTTGACCATGTCAAATAGTCGGATTGGATTTCAAAGTTATTGAATTTTATAAAAACCATTAAAATTATCAAAAATATGAAAATATTTTGTATTTATAATATTTTATATTTGTTTATTTTTGTCATTAATATTTTACATTTGATTTTTATTTATATTTTTATTGTATCATATTTATTAATTTTACTTTTAAATTTCTATATCTAAAAAAATATTGAACCAAATTATTGAACCAGGTTTGACATGGTCAAATCATATTGAACCCCAACTCAAATAAAATCTGGTCCAGCTTCGAGTCGGTTTTAAAAATATTGCATTAAGTATAAAACACTATAAGAATACTTAAAAAGGTGAGATATTATAAAACTTTAAAATATGTATTGTGGTAAAAAAAATATTTTGGAAAGTTAATATATGTAATTAACTATATACACCACAATCCTATAACTACAATGAATGATTTGTTACTGATATGTAAATAATATAATTGCTTAGTATAATGATTGCCTTATTTCCGATTTATTATTGAACTATATTAGGAAAAGGAATGTTAGAGTATATACGGTTTAAATATTATGTATCTTGTAGATACATTAGATATTCTGTAGAACATTCTTTTGTAACCTATATATACTCTTGACATATTATAATACAATTCACGGAGTTTCCTATCTTACATGGTATCAGACGCAAAACCCTAGCTACCAAGCTAAAGCAATCGATCCAGCATCCGCTGTCTTCTCTTCTCTCTCGTGTCTTCTTCTTTCTCTTTCCCCTCCCTCACGTTCTTTCTCTGTTCTCACACAGCTTATCATGGCTGCTCTTGCTTCGTCAAGTGATAAACCCTATGGGATCTCGCAGATTAAAGCGTACATCCCCATCATCCTTGACATGACAAAACTAAACTATGACAAGTGGCGTGAACTTTTCGAAATCCACTGTGTCAGTTTTGGGGTTCTACACCACATCGATGGCTCCTCCTCTTGCACTCCTGCAACTGAAAAAGAGTGGAAGGAGCGTGATGGTCTTGTGAAGATGTGGATTTATGGAACCATATCCGACTCCATCATCGACACCGTTCTTAAGAAGAACGCCACTGCTCGCGACTTCTGGCTCTCTATTGAGAGTCTCTTCCGCGACAACAAAGAAGCTCGTGCTCTCCAACTGGAGAACGAGCTCCGTACGATGGTTATTGGTGATCTCTCAGTCCATGAGTATTGCCAAAAGATGAAGACTACTGCTGACCTGCTCACAAACATCGATGCTCCAGTATCCGAACGAGCGTGGTATCTCATCTCCTCAACGGGCGCTCTGATAAGTTCGACTCCATAATTAATGTGGTCCAACACAAGGTCCAGTTTCCGACTCTACTGGAGGCTCGCTCAATGCTACAGATAGAGGAAACTCGCCTGTCAAAACAGCTGAAACCAACACCAACTCATCATGACAACTCCTCTTCCTCCACTGTACTTTATGCTGGATCCGATGGCAACTCTAGGAACACACCCAACAACAACTACCACAACTCTGGTCGTGGTAACAGAGGACGAAATCGTGGCAACGGTCGCTCGAGAGGCAAAGTACGCTACAACAACTGGCCACTAAATCAATTCGGCTTACCTTGGTACTACAACCAACAGCCTCCGGTCTATGCGCCAATGCCACCTCAGTTTGTGTATCCATCTCACGGAGGATACCCTCCCTTTTCAACTGGTCCAGCTCCACCGTTTCAGCATCAGCATGGGAGCACACCCCATCAGGGCATTCTCGGGTCCCATCCGTCTCGACCGAACTGTGAAGCGCACATGGCGCAGCTGACAACAATTCCGCAAATAACACAAATTCCAGCTGGCCTCGCTCATGCGTTCAATACGATGACTCTCCAAGAGCCCGACAATGCATGGTACATGGAATCTGGTGCTTCCACACACATCACGTCCAACGCATGTACTCTACAATCCCTATTTAATAAGAGCACCATACCTCCTGTTACCGTTGGTAACGGGTCCATAGCTGCTGTTCAGAACTCTGGTGATGGTATTCTTGTTTCACCTTCTCGCTCTTTTGCTCTTAATAACGTTCTGGTTTGCCCTAACATAATCAAAAATCTCATATCTGTTCGCAAGTTTGTTACAGATAATTCGTGTGCCATTGATTTTGATCCGTTTGGTTTTTGTGTTAAGGACCTTCGGACTCGAACCAAGCTACTCCGATGTAATAGCTCCAGACCGCTATATTCAGTGACGCCATCTCCTCCACTTCCTTCGCACTCCGCTTTCCCTACAACGTCACTGAATGGCTCGGTATGGCACACACGACTTGGGCATCCCAGCAACTCCACTCTATCTCGCATTTTATCTTCTTTTTCTCCTACTATTTATATATCAGACTTGACGGCTTTGTGTCAAGCATGCCAACTTGGCAAACATACTCGGTCACCGTTTTATAATTCAAGCACAATTGTTTCTCATCCTTTTGACATTGTGCATTCTGATATTTGGACATCTCCCATTGCCAGTCCTAGTGGTCTTAAATACTACTTGATTTTCCTTGATCATTATTCACACTTTCTTTGGGTGTATCCACTTCACCGTAAGAGTGATACTTTTGGATTTTTTTTGCATTTCTCTAACTATGTGCAGACACAGTTCCACTGTTCCATCAAATCATTACAATGTGATAATGGCGGAGAGTATGACAATCGTATCTTCCAAAATCATCTCGCCTCAACCAGAACTCTCATGCGCTTCTCATGCCCCATACCTCGCAACAAAATGGTAGAGCCGAGCGTATGCTATGCACTATCAACAACATGATACACACACTTCTCTTTCAAGCCTCTATGCCGCCTGAGTTTTGGGTGGAAGCGCTACACACAGCGACTCATATCCTCAACATCTTACCATCGGCGGCCATCAATAATGAGATACCATACACACAGCTGTTTAAGACGGTGCCTAGCTATCATCACTTACGTACTTTTGGGTGCTTATGCTACCCCAACTTGTTGCCGACCAAGCCTCACAAGCTGGCACAGCGCTCCACACCATGTGCGTTCCTTGGTTTTCCAACTGATCACCGCGGATATAGGTGTCTCGACCTCAGCACTCGGCGCATCATACTCTCCCGACATGTCGTATTTGATGAGATGATATTCCCTTTGTCTCGCACATCTCTACCCTCTTCTTCCCTTCCTGCTCTGGTGGAGTCTCCTCCTCCACCGATTCCTCGCCAAACACAGATCACAAATATGCCTCTTCCTGGGGTTCCTCCTCAACTTCCTCCTTCTACTCAAAACACACACTCTATGGTGACTCGAGGTAAAAGCGGTATCTCCAAACCGCGCACCCTTTTATGCCTCCATACTGACCAATCTATCTCTCTTTTACCATTGTCTCATGTTCAAGCAGCTAAGGACCCTTTCTTGAACAATTCTATGTTTGTAGAATATGATGCTCTTATTAAAAAGGGAACGTGGACACTTATGACACGGCCAAAGAATATTAACATTGTGTGTTCTATGTGGCTGCATAAGCATAAGTTTAATGTAGATGGAACTCTTTGCTGCTACAAGTCAAGACTCATGGCGAATGGAAAATCACAGCAACAAGGCATTGACTGCGACGAAACATTCAGCCCAGTTGTCAAACCAGCAATGATTCGCACAGTCCTACATGTCGCACTTATTCGTAACTGGCCACTACATCAGCTTGATGTGAAGAACGCGTTCCTCAACGGCGACCTTGTGGAGACTGTGTACATGCACCAGCCCCCGGGTTACGTTGACAAAAGCAAACCAGATCATGTATGCCTTCTCAAGCGCTCGCTATACAGTCTCAAACAATCACCTCGTGCATGGAACACACGAGTTGCCATGTTCGTTCGACGCCTTGGGTTCAAGCAAAGCACGTCGGATCAGTCATTCTTTATATTATGCTCTGCCTCTGACATCGCATATCTTCTTCTTTACGTCGACGACATTGTGCTCACTGCTTCCTCTCATGTCCTACTCAAGCGAATAATCACAAGTTTGAACTCTGAGTTCGAGATGTCTGATCAGGGGCCACTTCATCACTTCCTCGGCATCACTGTCAAGCGTGACCCCTCCGGACTCTTTCTACATCAACAAAATTACACAGCCGACATCCTACATCGAGCTGACATGACACATTGCAACCCATGTCTCACTCCGGTCGATACAAAACAGAAGCTCGCTGCTGACGACAGTCCACCAGTCTCCGATCCCACATTTTATAGAAGTCTTGCTGGCGCCCTTCAGTACCTAACCTTCACACGCCCAGATATCTCCTTTGCCGTCCAACAAATATGCCTCTTCATGCATGATCCCCGAGAAGCTCATTTCAACGCTCTCAAACGGATACTTCGCTATGTGAAGGGCACACTCTCGCATGGGATTCATATGACTCGCTCTACATCACTGCATCTCACTGCTTATTCTGACGCGGAGTGGGCAGGCTGTCCTTCAACACGCCGGTCTACCTCTGGTTACTGCGTATTCCTCGGCGACAACTTGGTCTCTTGGTCATCTAAGCAACAACACACAATCTCTCGCTCGAGCGCTGAAGCCGAGTACCATGGCGTGGCTAATGCTGTCTCCGAAACAACCTGGCTTCCCAATCTGCTATTCGAAATGAAGATACCACTCTCTCGTGCCACAGTTGTTTATTGTGACAATGTCAGCGCCATCTATTTGTCCTCCAACCCGGTTCAACACCTACGAACCAAACACATTGAGATCGACATTCATTTTGTTGAGAAAAGGTTGCACTTGGTCATGTCCGTGTTCTACATGTCCCCTCGGCTCAGCAGTTTGCCGATATATTCACCAAGGATCTTCCTTCTCCTTTGTTCATCGATTTTTGGACCAGTCTCACCGTCCGACCATCAGACGCTTCGATTGAGGGGGAGTGTTTGAGTATATACGGTTTAGATATTATGTATCTTGTAGATACACTAGATATTCTCTAGAACATTTCTTTGTAACCTATATATACTCTTGACATATTATAATACAACTCACGGAGTTTCCTATCTTACAAGGAATAAAATAAATATACCAAATCACCAAATAACTTGCCCACTAAATATGGAAGAAATATTTAAGCATTGACTATAAAGTTAATGTTTTAAAGTTTAATTTTAAGAATGTCGTCTTGAAAATTTACAATTCTTTCCTTATTTCGTTCAAGTGATTTTAACAGAGACAATCAAATTTCTGTGTTGACCATGTACGTTGCATAATTTATTCGTAATAGTTATGACTATTATAATTTTCCTAATTTGAGATATATATAGACTTTAGGAATATCAGGAAATATGAACAAACATAACATTATTTTCCAGTAACAATATAGAGAAATAAACAAAATGAAGAAACTATGCCACGTTGATGTAATTGCATGAGGTTTAGAAATCTGAGTAAAATGGAACAAACAGAACATTAACCCTGTAGAAATGTTGCAGGTTTTATGAAACTTAATTCGTTTAGCAACGTAAAGGTATCCAATTGAATATTTAGTATTGGTATATTCTTAGTTTTAAATTTATCTTGTAATCATAGTTGAAGAAAACTGTAGCTTAGAATTGTTTTTGCAAGTCCGCATGAGCATAAATCATAACTTAGCTTGTTCTACAATCTTCTACTATTGTGATTGGATTCCAATCGTATTGCTATTTTTACCTTTATATTGTATGAGTATATGTACGTGTGGACGTTCTCTAATCAACCTATTCTTGTACAGGTTCTATAATGTTACGCTAGTTAAAGTTCAAAGCAGCGACGGATTTATACGTGCTATTCTATGAAATTAATCAAAGGCGTATTGTTTTCTGTGGGAGATGAAAATCGTGTGTGAAAAACCACACGGTAGTTATAATATAACAAAACAATATGAAGTATTATAAGTGTAGTTGCATTTTTGTATAATGACATACCAATGGAAAAGTTAATAATTATTCTAGATATTAATCAAACGAGTAATAAAAGGGAGATATACTCAAAGGAGAGGGTGTCCACATCTGCCAATTTAATCATCCAATTAGATACTTCATTTTTGCCTAGGCCTGGGATTTCGGGTATTCGGTTCGGTTTCGGGTAGGACCCGATCGGGTATGGGTATTTCGGTTATTTAAAATATGTATCCAATAGGTACTTGGAAGACTTACGGTTCGGTTTCGGTTCGGTACCGACCAGTTTCGGGTCGGATCGGTTTTTCAATAAAAGTAATCATATTCGATCCGAACAATTTGGTTATTTAACGGTTCGGATAAAATAGTACCCGCAATCTAAACCGAAACAATTTGGTACCCGATATCACAATGCCAAACTAAACCTGATTTTCGAACCAAACTCATTAACTTAAATGTCAAAGACAAAGTACTTGAAGAATTAAACAAGAACACAAACTTATAATGAAAAACAGAAAGTAGAACATAGTTTCAACCACCAAACCGAAAATGAAAAACAGAAAATAAAACATAGTTTCAACTTGCAACCATCAAACTGAAAATGAAAATGAGACAGTCACTCTCACTCGTCCATACAAATGAGACAGTCACTCTCACTCGTCCATACAAATGAGACAGTCACTCTCACTCGTCCATACAAATGAGACAGTCACTCTCACTCGTCCATACAAATGAGACAGTCACTCTCACTCGTCCATACAAATGAGACAGTCACTCTCACTCGTCCATACAAATGAGACAGTCACTCTCACTCGTCCATACAAATGAGACAGTCACTCTCACTCGTCCATACAAATGAGACAGTCACTCTCACTCGTCCATACAAATGAGACAGTCACTCTCACTCGTCCATACAAATGAGACAGTCACTCTCACTCGTCCATACTCAACAGTCCGTTCCTTATTCCACATTGCATCCAGTTTCAAACTCTAGGGAAAAAGAAAGCAAAACATATAAGTGTTCTAAACTTCAAGCATCAAGATCTATTGTAAAGAGTTCAAAAGAAGTGAATCATACCTCTGAGAAGATCATCTTGTTGCTCCACATCTGAAAGCATCTGCTCTATTGTAACAATGCCCTTCTCATTTATGTGAATCTCGGATTTCAACCATTGTTCCGTGCACACCAACACCTCGACCATAAAGTGTGTCAAGCAGCTCCTATATGGGTCTAAGACTCTCCCACTAGTGCTAAATGCACTTTCTGATGCTACAGATGATGCTTGAACCGCAAGAATATCAGCAGCTATCTGAGACAGGATCGGGAACTTCACACTGTTTCTTCTCCACCATGATAAAACATCATACTCGGTTCCAAGTCCATTACCACCTTTTGTAACCTCTACTTTCTCTCTCAAATACACTTCTAACTCATTACTAGAATCTTGTGTACCTGTTTCTTCGACAAGCTCCTCGTACAGATTATCCATTCTTTCATACCCGATCCCGTTGCCTATGATTTGACTCTGGAGAACTGCAGCAGCACCACTGCATTGCGACTGCGGCTGTGAAGAAGATCCTCCTTGAGACTGTGAACCACCTGATCCCCCACCACTTGTGATGTATCCAACACTGTACTCATCATATAAGCGCTTCAAGATATCCATAATTGATTCAGAAAGCAGAGTATACTCGATGCTTTCTTTTCCATAGAGCTTCTCAAAGCAGAGGTTAGCAAAGTTCATCTTCTTCCTAGGGTCAAAAACAGAGGCAACAATCAAAATCTTATTCATCTTACACTTCTTAGAGTTACTACTCTCAGGCTCAGATACTTCCGTAAATGGATCCCAATACTTCCTTAGTTTCCCCATCATCGTCAAAGCCTTCAACTGTAGTGTGTGATCAGCACCTGGTGCAGAGCTTATCTTGCAAATATTACTCGTGATGGTGACAATCTCATTGTAGATCTTGTGCGACGTAATCCCCTTTGTCGCCGAGAGCATCAAAGTTGAATTGTAAAAGATGATAAGAAAGTGTAGCAACCTCTCAGCTTCTTCCCAATCTCTTGTGGAAGCCGGTCCAATCCTCTTTTTCCCATTTTCAAGCTCCAAGAAGTAGTCATTGTACGGTTTGTCCTCAGCCTCCATCTTCTCGAAAGCTGCCCTGAATTTGATTGCTTGGTCTAGCATCAGATACGTCGAGTTCCATCTTGTCTTGACATCTAATGGAAGGCTTCCTCTGGTCATCTTTCCCGTATCAACCCGAAACTCGAATGACTTCTGTCTGTTGGTTGAAGACCTCACGTACTGAATACCATTTCGAATGGAATTGACGCTATCATCCACCTCATTTAACCCTTCCTTGACAATCAGATTAATAATATGTGTCGCACACCTAATGTGCAAGAACTCACCATTCAAAACCAGTGCATCTTCTCCTTGGTTGATAAATTCTTCCTTGAACTTCTTCATGGATGTTGTGTTAGCTGTGGCATTATCAACTGTGATGCAGAAGACTCTTTTAATATCCCACTCTGCTAAACAATCCACAAGAACTCTCGCAATTGTAGACCCTTTGTGATCATCCACATTCTTAAACCCTATGATCATCTTTCTCAGCTTCCAGTTTGAATCAACAAAGTGAGCAGTAATTACCATGTAACTAGCCGCAGTGTAAGGAGCAGTCCATATATCTGTTGTCAGAGAGAGTCTTTGCTTGTTCTGTCCAAGAACTTTCTTCATTTCTGCTTTCCTCTTCATATAAATTGCCGCAATCTCCGTTGTACATGTCTTCCTACAAACAGGCGGCTGTAGCTGCACTTTGTTGCAGAAGTGTTTCCACGCCAAGCTTTCCACAAAGTTAAACGGTAACTCTGCTAAGACTATCATCTCATTGGTAGCATCTTTGAACACTCTGTCATCCACCTTACCAACACTCATGTTGCCTTCTGCATCTGTAGCTAACCGGGACTGGGTTTTTGACTTATTTGCAGCCTTCCAAGCCATGAATGACCTACAGTTAGTGAGATGCTTCCTCAGATTGGTGGTCCCTGACTTGGTTGGACAACTCATCTCTTTACTACAATAGCGGCATTTACATCTGTCGTAGTTGTTTGGTAGCCTGCTGAGATGCTCCCAAACATCAGACCTCGTCCTTTTTCTTGACCCTTCACCAGAACCTCCAGCTTTATCTCTCGAACCCGGTGTTTGTACTTCTTCATCTGCAGATAGTTCTTCATCTGTTAATACATGATTCATTTCAGCTTGTTGATCGGTAGGAGAAGAACCCATCTGCATACACATACGTAAGTAAACAATTAACAATCGCAAAAAGGAATCAAACAATCACAAAAGAAATCATAATCAATATAATGCAAAAAAGGAATCAAACAATCAAAAAAGAAACCGTTGCTTACCTCCGACTGGATTATCGAAGATGCAGACGGTGGAGAGAAAAGACGATCGTTGCTTGCTAATGGATCCAGCTTTGAAGCTTTCTAATAAAACCGGTTGCTTTATTTGTAGAGAGAAGAGACCTTTACGATTTTCGAATGCTATAAGAAAACGAATCGAAAAGGGAGAAAGTAGGGTTCGTAATTTCATATTTTTGGGAAATTGGGGATTGTATCGAGACTGGTAATCACGCCTAACTGCTATGTCGTGTTATTAAAGTCGGGTTAAATTGGGTATCCGTTTTGGCCGGATAAAAACCCGAACCGACCCGCAACCCATGGATTTTTATAATATTATCCATTGGTTAAATTAGACTATACCGTAACCGATCCGAACCGGTCAAAATCGGATCGGTTTCGGTTCGGGTATTCGGTTATGGATAAAAATCCCAGGCCTATTTTTGCCATATCATCCCACCTTCACGCGAAATAGATTAAATTCGAAAATCAAACAAGTAATAAAAGAGAGATATACTCAAAAGAGAGGATGTCCACGTCAGCCAATTAAATCATCCAATTAGATACTTCCTTTTTGCCATGTCATCCCATCTTCACGCGAAATAGATTAAATTCAAAAATTATGGGCTGCTAAAAAAACAAAATGGCCCATATTCATCTGGCCTTACCCTAATGTTCATTATTATCGTCTTGACTCTTCCACTTCGTCTTCATCCTCTCAACGCCGACTCGGTTACAACTCCAATAATAAACACCACCAATTAATTACAAAACGAAATCCCTTCGAATTTCTTTCAGGATTCCACCATCATTACATAAGCCGACTGCAAATTCTCGATAGTATATCCAAGAAATAATTCCAAAGCACTTTCCGATATGAAGGCTCTCCGTTGTAAACAAGTGATGGTCACATGTCTGCTATGCTTTTGGGTGGCCAGGGACCTGAAGAAAATCGGCGAGCTTATATGGTTTTAGTAGACGGAAAAGGTACGCATAATAAAGCTTAATTCATATTATATGTTGTTATTGCGTAAACATTATCAACTTAGAAACTTTTTCTTTTGTTTTTTCCCCTTTGATTCAAGGTTCCACCGTCGCACACACATGCTTAAATAATATTTTAGTTGCTCTATAAATCTCAAAACCATAAAGTTGCATCTTTTACTTTTTATTATGCAGATGGTACTCGGAGAAGCTCGTGAAATGACAGTGGGGTAAAGAAGACCGTGTTTCTGAGTGGAACAATTACAAGTGGAACAATTACATAGACTCTCTCGGTAACTCACTACTCTACTTCTGTCCTTTAGCTCTATTCATGTTTAGTCTGATGTTCCTAATCAATTCACAAGTTCTCTCGCTGAGTTTCGTTTTTCTCGGTTTTCATGTATTCAAACAGGAGGAGTTATATGGAAAACTTCTCACTCAAATTTTGGAGGTTTCGGGTGAGCTGAATCCATCCAACTAAACAATCTGATGCAAAAGAATCCAGTTGATACTTGACCCTTAATGTTTCTCAATAACATTTTCTTTGAAACATATCAATTGAGCAACTTTTCATTTATAGGAAAGCATACAGAAATCTATTACATAAGAAGGCAATCAAAGTACAAGGAGAATGCTGTATTCTTTATTTGGGAACCTTCTTCATCTTCCTCAAGCTAGGTATGATCCGTCAAAACATAAAACAGCTGACGCAGTAAAGTTAAATACGAATATTTTTTCTTTTATTTCGCTAATTTATGGTGATTTTTTCGAAACGTTGATTTGTGAGGTAAGTAGCAACTAACGCCACCTGTAGTTGCTGCGGTTGGCATTGATAGCTTCAAGTATGAAGCATCAGTTAAAAAGGAGCTAAAAATAGAAACCGTTTTAGACGTTTGGCATCAATTTCTCCAGGAGTGAGATCCTCTGTCTCAAGCACAACGAAGTAAATAAAGAAGAGAGACAATACTCAAGCTCTTAGAGAACTAAAACATCCAAAACTCATCGTCCGAATCTTTATAGTGTTCTATTGCTCAGAAATAAACTTTACGTATGTTGTCCTATATCAAAATGGGGAGCCTCTAGACACAAACAGAGGAGAGTCTC
>NC_027748.1:40098653-40098817 GCF_000695525.1 Brassica oleracea var. oleracea | reverse complement strand
TTGTGGCCGAACACTCTCATGTATCTCACATGTGGACATCGATCTTTTTAAGCAGTACCATATCTATCTCGGACATTTTAGTCCTTTATCCATCTCTTGATGGTGTCTCATGACCTTTGTTGCTGTGGATTATATCACACACTGAAATATATATTATTAGGTCA
>NC_027748.1:40091465-40098553 GCF_000695525.1 Brassica oleracea var. oleracea | reverse complement strand
GTCTTAGTCTTACATGGCCGAACCTTTATAGGTAATGCGGCCAAGCCAGCACTATATAGCCAAGTCATGGCCAAGTCGTGGCCAAGCTGTTTATAGGTGATGGTCTTTGTGGCCGACCATAACATGGTCTCTTCGGCCGGGTAATGGCCTCTTTGGTTTAGCCGTTTGTATCATGGCCTCTACGGCCAAGGAATGGTCCTTTATGGCCTGAGTAATGACCGATCCATTTATAACATGACCAAGTAATGGCCTTTATGGTTTGGCCGTTATAGTAGTACACAGACTTGTAGTATTGATCATGGGTTTATCCTCTCTCCCCCTCATGACCATACTATAAGGTCGTGGTGCTTGGGACAATTAAGCCTAATGAGTTTCCCTTTGTGTACATGTTTCACAACGTGAGATCTTTTACGGGATAACTCTGTGCCTTTTCAATCTTTGCATCAAGTTTAGACTTTAGGATGGCTAATCCTATCATGTCATATAGTGTAAAATTTTGTGGTGTTATCAATATGATTACCACATCTCTTGCCTCTTTATCATATTGATCTGTAGCATAGTTTTGATCAGTAGAGATCATAGGTATAGTATCGACCATTTTGTTTCAAGGTCTTAGGCAATTTTTCTTTCAAAATATGAAGGAACTTGTTTCCTTTTGTTTGCCCATTGTTTCTACTTGGAAACCATACATTATAACTTCAATGGGTCACATGTTCTTTTGGGTGTGTATAATGCCTTTTAAAGCAATGCCTTAGCCATAGTTCCTTTACTATGCTTACTATACACATTCATGATTTCTTACTTGGTTTTATGCCCTTTAGGCAACTCTTTAAAATCATTTATATGTTCAAGTAAGATCAGGCAAGATATAATCAAAACAAACTCTTTCATATATATATATATAATAAAATCGTGAACCATCAAGTAGGTTTTTTAGCCATTATGAAAAGGACTTTAAAATAAAATGTCGAGATCCCTCTTAGTCAATAGACATGTCGGCCACTCCTTGAGTTATATTGGACACGGCTCCCTTGGATTCATCCTGATTTATATTAGTTTTATTTGTATCAGGATATCTCATCTCACTGCTCCTCTTTAGTACCTTGTCATTCTCAATCACCGTTAGGCAAGAGATCAGATCATTGTAAGTGGTAGAACCTACTCATGACGACTACCTCTATAGGTTCTATTGGCCGTACCATTTTGACAACTTAGGAGAAAGAAGTCTTGGTATCAGACTTGCGTAAAGAGTTGGAAATATCTGATGACGAACATCGATAGCTACTGAGCAAACTCAATAATGACGATACTATCCAACTGATAAAGTCAGATTGTTAATATTCACTAATACAAATACAAAGCAGTAATTTGTGTAGTATGTTTTTTTTTGCAGTCGTTTTGTATCGCTGTTTATTTTAATATATGTATATATTTGTTTATTAGCAATTCTCCCAAATAGACAATTTAATTTTTTTTCACAAAAAGAACTCTCAAAAAAGAAAATCACCAAAAGAAATTTTATTAAAGAGCCAAAAGACTATTTTATTTCTTGCTTTTATATATATAAACTAGGTGTTTTGCACGCACATGCGGATCTAATTATTTTACGCATATTTATTAGTTTATATCTTATTAGTTTAAATGTTCTCGAAAGGCTTAAATCAAACATCAAATTATTTCTATATGACAAAGTTTTTTATCAAAATATATATACTTATTACTGAGTCAAAACTTTTAAAACATTCACATATTAAAAGTATTTTTTAAAATTTCTTTAAAGAATTGTTTTTGATTAATATTTAATTATAAAATTTTTTTATCTTAATTCTTAAATTTTTATAACAGAAAAAATATTTTTTTCAAATAACAACAATAAATATATAAGAATTATCTTATAGACAAAAATATAATTTACAATAAAAAATAATTCCTCCAATATTTTCAAAATATTTAGGAGACCTCTTATGTTTTAAAATATTCATTTTTTCTTTGCAAGTTTTTTTTCTATATGTTTCTCATACGACATGTAATCCAGTATTGATTTGGTAGCACATAAATATGAGCTTTTGTGGTAACACATATTAGCAAAATTTACAATTAGTAGAAAACATATTTTTAAAAAACTAAACCCTAATAAATTAAAATAATAAATTGTATATGCTATCGATGAGCTTATATTAAATTCAAAAATATATAACCATTTTATTACCGAAAATATAGATACAATCCTTTCATGACATATAAGAAAAGAATATTTTATATAATATTAATAAGATAATATCAAATAGTTGTGTAAATGATAATTATCATATTTTTCTTAAAAATGTTTATTATCTAATAAAATATTATTAAATTATTTATTAAAATAATTAATTCACCTAAAATCAAATAGAAATTTTAATACATTAATAAATAAGATAATATCAAATATTTGCATAGCTGAAATATGGTAACTGTTTATTATTAAAATATATAAAATTAAGAAAACTGTTCACTTGGCCAAAAATTATAAAGAAAATGACAAATCAGCAATGTGCGGACATAATCATTTTGTAGATGATATCAAATATTCATGTAATCATGAGACTGACAGAATACATGATAAATGGATTAAAATATTTAATAAGGTATTTATTTTGTTATAAGAAAATACAAATATCAATAATTAAACTAATTATTACAAGATGCTAAAATTACTTAAATTTATTAAAAAATACTTTAGTTTTTATCATAAATATTTTACTTGCTATTCAATACGTTTTAATAACAGATTAACATTTTATAATATTTTAAAACAAATTATAGAATAACTTTATATACAACATAACTATTTAGCATTAAAAAAATTACTGCTATTTATTTAAATTTTAAAATGGTATTATCATATAACTTAATAATATGAAAGTCTTAATTTTGTAAATCTATATATATAAAGTAGACTTTTCTCTCTTCTTATGACATGTGGAAGGGAGTTTGTTGAAATGTGTCATTTTTTGTCTTTTTACATTTTAGACCCTTCTTCTTTTAGACTATTGCAATTTGGTTCATTATTTTCTAATTATGCACTATCTAATCCTTCTCACACTAACTATCATCATTTGAAGGTTGATAATCTATTTTATTGTTCAAAAAATTGCAAAACGAATAAAGAAATAAGTAAAAAAATATAAATGTATTTTAATATTTAATTTATTCACTGCTAAAAATAACATAAACTTTCGCTATTTTATTATTTTTTACTATTTTCTATTATTTCATTTACAACTATATATTTATCTTAATATTAACTAAACTAAAGCAAACACATAATCTAAACATAAAACCTCCATAATCATAGAGAAAAAAAATACCAAAGTAACACTAACTCAATAAAGGTCCAGAGCTCAAAGGAGATCAAGAACGAAAATTAACTTACCCCACTTTATCATTGAGTGTCTTGGCCAGAACAATCAAAAGTCAGAAAAATGTAGAAAGATAATCTTGAGATAAAGCAATCGCTCGAACACAAAGGAGCGTGATCAAAGACCTATGCAAAGAATCAATAAAGCGTGTTAGAGGAAAAATAATCAACAGAAGGCTAAAATCACCACGAAGCGGGAAGAGACATACATAACGAACGATAATGACAACCACCAGCTAAAAGGTAAGAATCACCTCACAAACTAAACAAGCACAAACAAGACGTCTATGCAAGTGAAGAACCACAAAACTCTGGATAGAAGAGACCAAAGCTCCAAGAGACTAATACCACACACTTATACTAAGGGAAACAAGAGAAGAAGAGAACAACCTGAGTGAGGGAGAACAGAAGCCAACCCCCGAGAAACCAGAACCCAAACTTGAGACCAGAAACAATCTTCCAAATCTACAGAGCATATTCGGAGGAGAACACTATCCAAATCTGGAGTGGCAAACATGGCGAAAAGGAGAGTCACAGGAAGAAGAGAACAACCTGAGTGAGGGAGAACAGAAGCCAACCCCCGAGAAACCAGAACCCAAACTTGAGACCAGAAACAATCTTCCAAATCTACAGAGCATATTCGGAGGAGAACACTATCCAAATCTGGAGTGGCAAACATGTCGAAAGGGAGAGTCACAAAGACACAAGCAGCCATGAAAGTTGCAACGAGATGGGGGAACATAGATGGAAGGGCAGACAAAACGAAATCATTCAATCGCGGAGCCGTCTTCGAGTTATAGAAGTCAGATCACCAAAAACCATATCTTGAAAACTAAGACGAGAAGGGATTATCGATGGTAAGCCAACGACGAGGAAAACAACTTCAAAGACGACTAAACTCTGGCCCAACCCAAAGAGAAAAAGGAGAAAAAGGTGAGAAAAAACAAGAGCACATATGTGAGTCTTTTTCGGTGATGGCGAGAATCACAACATAACGGAAAGGTAAACGAAATGCATAGATGGTGACGGCTCAATGTAAAAATATAGGGAGAGAGCACAAAACATCTTTAAAAGGTAATGTTCAAATAATTAGAAAAAATATTAATTTTTGCCCTGAAACTATTAGCCTTAAATTCAACAAATGCCTAAATGTAAAATTATTGAAATTCAATATGCATTACATCACAAACTCACTCCACCACTAATAAAGTACTATTATACCCACACCAACACACTATTAAAAAAACAAACATGTTAGCATATCACCTATTACTACGTAACATAATAAAAATACCAAATAATATTCTTAGCAATTGAAGACGATCACATAATTAGCTAGCTATATCATCCGAAAAATAATAATTAACAACAATAAAACAATATTCCGTGCAAAGCGCGGACATGCCTTTAGTAACCAACTAAAACTCACTTTTTCAGTTAATGAAACTTTTTGTGTTTTAGTTTTTTTTCTTTTATTCCGCAACTTTTTTTGATTAGTAAAATATTTTCAGAATCGCGTTTAAGATGTCATTCCACCATTTCGCAAGGTTACCAATCAAGGCCTAAGTAAACGCAAAAAGGCACTTTCTAGAATTTGGTGGGAAGATGTAGATTTCTATAATCGAATATTTACATAACTAGGTAAATCTCCATTGTTGGTGGAAGAAGTGTTTATATGAATGTGATCCTTGGTCGGTTTTTCTAACGTTATCAAAAACCTCTGCTACCACCAGGGATCTCCCATTTCCACCGGTTATATTAGTCGACTAAATAGGTATATCGGTTCCATCCCTAACAACAAGATCATTGTCTCAGATTTTTATTTTCTATTGATACATCTTAAATATTTTGTGTTAAATGTATGACTTTTCTTTACTGGAATGAATAGAACATTGAATAATAGGTCAACACGACCCCGTTTAAACTAAAACTAGCACTAAAATAAATCCTGAACTGCATGAAAGCAAATACATTTTGTATTATACACACTGCCACCATATATGAACTAATTTCATAATCTCGTTTCTCTAAAACTAACGGATCCATTAACCGATCAATAATTTAACTAATAAAAAGAAGTACGTCAACGTAGAAAACAACTACAAACGTTGATTTTCGGATTAAAACAAATGAATCTAATGACAAATGTTCTTTGTTAAATAATACAAATGACAAACCACTAGTGGACATAAATAAAAAATGAGCTGAGATCCCATCGTCACACATCATCAAAATGGCATGTTTGTAAATATAATACACTTTTAAGGGTTTTTTTTTCCTCCTTAATAATAACTAGGTGATATCCGCGCCCTGCGCGGAGTGAATGGATTAAAAGAGATTATAACTTTTAATCTATAAATATTAGAAATGCAAAACTTATAGTGACAAGATTACATATTATATAATGAGTTGAGACCCACCATAAGTGTTTTGCTTGCAAGATCGAATTTGTATTGAAGATTTGGGAAGAAGAATGTAATGAGTAGATGTGCTTAAAACAACCTATTTATATATATGATGAGGAAGGATTAGATTTCAAATGATGAAATCGTATGTGATTCGGATGAAAGCTAATCTATAAGAGTAATCAAAAACTTATATAAACCAAATTATGAAGGAAAAAAAACACATACAATAGAATTATTGTTTTCATAAAATAAAATATACATATAAGATAAAACGAAATATAAGCAATAAACTAATAAAATTCTTGAAAAACATGAGCAAGGACACCATAAGAAACACACTTAATGATGACGTTACTGTAATCATAAAACATGATATTGCAGCATATGTGATAGAATAACATAATAAAGTGAAATCACGATGTTATCACCTAGGTAAAATGACAATGTTACCACCTAGGTAAAATCAGAAAAACTTAATGTTTTGATAACAATGTTTTGTGATATAGACTGTGGTGAGGAGATGTTAACATCGGCTACATATTTATATACAAGAAGTTTTGGGTCTAGGGTTTGCTATCTTTATTCGAAATCGCTTTAAATATATGTAATATTCAATAATTAATACTGAATAACTTGCGCTACAATTCTATTTTGAAACTCGTCTTATTACTCCATTTGCGAATTGATCTTTCAAAATCAGAAAACATTTTATTTTTATTTTTAATATAAGGAAACAAAGATTGCAGCTTGATTGAAAAAATCAATCGATCTCAAATCAATAATCAATTCTGATTTTGAAACTTTTCATTTTTCGTCGCAATTTTTGTATAGAAATTATTGAGTTCAACTCCTATAAAATACATTTAATCCAATAGCGTCATATTTATCTTTATACATTCCTGATTTGAAATATCATGGAGATCATCGTATGTCCCATTAAGTGTTGTGTGATTGACAATCCCTTCGTTTAGGTGAAAACTTATATTATTAAGAAAGTAGAAAAATATTGTAATATGTAAGTTTTAATATATATTTCTTTTCACCAATGCCATTATTGCTGTAAGAAAATCTTTAAAATGCATAGCAAAGATATTTATAATGCATAGCAAGGATTTCATGTACACTATATCTTTAAAATGCATAGCAATGTTATTATATATGGCTTATTGAGAGTAAAAAAAAAATACTCGGTAATTACATATCCCAAAAAGAAAGTCTTTGTTTGAAAACAAAATCTACATTTACATTTGAAATATTGTATCATAAATTTTATAGAAAAC
>NC_027748.1:40025301-40091388 GCF_000695525.1 Brassica oleracea var. oleracea | reverse complement strand
TTGAATCCAAACTATCATAAAATGATCGTCGATTACAATTGCATTGATAATTATGGAAACGATAAACGTGGTTAACATACAATGGAGGAGATTTGAAACTATTATTAGCTTTTAAAAATACTATATATTAGATCGTTTTATGTAATTTTTTTGAAAAAGTGTATGTATATATCTATAAGATTTTGCGATTATGTAAGAATTGTTGAACATTGTGTTTGAAAATACGTACACATATATAACGAATTCGTGATATAGCAACACATATATAAGTAAATATGTAGATAGATACGTACACGATGGATTTTATATAGTTTAACTATATAGAAAGACATTAATATTTAAGTCAGGCTATACGAATTTTCATATTGAAATCGATAATTATGAAGAATCTCTGGTTATGGTAATAAAATCTCTGCGTATTTGAAAATGGAAACGTTTGTAATCAAAGAGTAGTAGGGCATGTGATAAATTATTTTGTTAGTCAATAAGGTTATAGTATATACAGAAGTTTTAATGTAATTAGCAATGACAAATTTTGTAATTAGTCTAGTTAAGAAAGGGTGTTTGAATATAAGGTGTGAGAAAATTTGTGGTGATGCCATGTACTAAATGACACACATGTAATAAACAGTTTACTTAGTTTTATCTAATGCTCCTCGAATAACAAGAAAGGGATAAAAAGGGATTGGTATACAAAACACAAGACCCAAAATAAACCCTAAATTTCTCTCTCGCTCCCTCTCTCTCTCTCTCTCGTTTCTCCGTAGCTCATTCACGCATCTACAATGGCGTCGATGATGGTAAGTTGAATCCACACTCTCTGTGAATACACATAGTTCGGATACTGACTGATGTGAATCTACTTTGTTGTGAGCAGCAACCGCAGATCATTCTGCTGAAGGAAGGCACAGACACTTCTCAGGGGAAAGCGCAGCTGCTCAGCAACATCAACGCCGTCACGGCGGTCGGCGACGTGGTTCGAACCACGCTCGGGCCGCGAGGGATGGACAAGCTCATCCACGACGATAAGGGATCCGTCACCATTTCCAACGACGGCGCTACCATCATGAAGCTCCTCGACATCGTTCATCCCGCCGCTAAGATCCTCGTCGATATCGCCAAATCTCAAGATTCAGAGGTGAGGATTTGAATTACGGATTTTATCACTATTTAATTGGATCCTGGATCTTCAGTGTTTGTATAATCGATTGTGATTCAGTTATGCAGATCTTAGAATGGTGAATTGAGTTTTAATGATCTTTGAATTTTTGTTTATGTGATGATTGTGTTGTTGGTTTAGGTAGGTGATGGGACGACTACAGTTGTGCTTCTTGCAGCGGAGTTTTTGAAGGAGGCTAAGCCGTTTGTTGAGGATGGTGTTCACTCTCAGAATCTGATTAGGAGTTATCGCACTGCGAGCACTTTGGTTTGTGTTTTACTCGCATTTTGCAATTACTGGACTCTTTTGTTACCCTAATAATTAAGTTACTGTTTTAACCGTATAGGCTATTGAGAAGGTGAAAGAATTAGCTGTTAGCATTGAGGGGAAGAGTGTGGAGGAGAAGAAAGGTCTGTTGGCTAAGTGTGCTGCTACCACTCTTTCCTCTAAGCTTATTGGTGGAGAGAAAGAGTTTTTTGCTACAATGGTTGTTGATGCTGTTATGGCCATTGGGGATGACGACAGGCTTAATTTGATTGGGATCAAAAAGGTAAAAGACTCTTTTTTTTTCTTTTTTTTATTCACTATGTATCTACGCCCGAACTTGTGTTATCTTCTGTTTATCCGGAAAATTAAACTCTCGCCGTTAATGATTCTTACGTGGCTTTGTCAAATTCCAAATTCCAATAGTCTATTTGTTGTACCCATGGACAACAACTAGCATATCTGCTTCATTCCCTTTCTATTCATTTCCAAGTTTCAGTTAGATTTTGTGAAGTGGGAATGGGCATAGTGCTACATGGTACAAATTATTGACATTTATATTAACGGCTTGGGAATTTTCAAGATCCAAGTCTTATAAATGAAACTTGCATTTGTGCTAATGCTTTTCAAGCCAGGTTAGTGATGCTTATGGTTTGTTCTGCAGGTTCCTGGTGGTAACATGAGAGACTCTTTCCTAGTTGACGGTGTGGCTTTCAAAAAGACATTCTCATATGCGGGTTTTGAACAACAGCCAAAGAAGTTTCTTAATCCGAAAATCCTTCTTCTTAACATCGAGCTGGAGTTGAAATCTGAGAAGGAAAACGCTGAGATTAGGTTGGATATCTGACTCTTTTGTTAAATGTTTCCTTCAGTTTGAGCATATTTTGGCCTTATTTGCTGTCATTTGTTCTCAGGCTATCGGATCCATCACAGTACCAGTCAATAGTCGATGCAGAATGGAATATCATTTATGACAAGCTAGACAAATGTGTAGAAAGTGGAGCAAAAGTTGTTCTTTCTCGATTGGCTATTGGTGATCTAGCTACTCAGGTTTGTCGCTTTCTAATCTCTCGATTGGCTGTTGACAGTCTTTCTTTATTTTTTGAGAGATGGGCATCTTTGAGGCACAGTTACAATGGTTGTTATAGGTACCATGTTCTAGCATCTGTAGGATGTTTTTTTGTCAGAAACTATCATATTCGTTGCTCCTGTCAGTCAATTTGCTCAAAGCGAGACGTTGCATCTTAAGTTTCTTTTTCATATTAATCAAGAGAGTTCTTTACCGTTTTACTCATTTAACTGAAAACGGTTGGCATTTTTGGCAGTATTTTGCAGATCGTGATATTTTCTGCGCTGGCCGTGTAGCAGAAGGAGATCTTAATCGCGTGGCTGCTGCCGCTGGTGGAACAGTCCAGACAAGTGTTAACAATATAATACCCGAGGTTAGTGGAAAATGACTTTCTGTGCTTGCTATCTAGATATGCTTACAAGCTTTCAGCGACATGTTGATTATATTCCTTTGAATCAGAGATTGGTTTTAATTTTGTGCAGGTTCTCGGAACTTGTGAGATATTTGAGGAAAAACAAGTTGGTGGGGAGAGGTTTAACATATTCAGTGGTTGCCCTTCAGGACGTACAGCAACTATTGTCCTTCGTGGTGGAGCTGATCAGGTATACATCTAATATTGAAAAAGGCTTAATGAAACAAAAAACAGCATTAATATGACTTCCTTCGTAACGTTAATTGCAGTTCATCGAAGAAGCTGAGCGGAGTTTACATGATGCTATTATGATTGTGAGGAGAGCTGTGAAGAACTCAACTGTTGTTCCTGGAGGTGGAGCTATAGATGTGAGTGACCTTCATCTACCATGGTTTGATTTTAAAATTTTGCACATAGGTTAATAACATTGACAATGAAAGAGACTTCAACTTGTTGTAGATGGAGATAAGCAAGTACCTGAGGCAGCATTCACGAACTATTGCCGGGAAGTCTCAGCTTTTCATTAACTCGTATGCAAAGGCCCTGGAGGTACACTTCTGGTTGACTTGGATGTTTTTGCTTTGTCCCTTTTTATTTCTGAAAATCCATAACTGCTATGCTCATATCGAAACTCTGGTGTGTAATCACAGGTTATTCCACGACAATTATGTGACAATGCTGGATTTGATGCAACTGATGTGCTGAATAAATTAAGACAAAAACACGCCATGCAAAGCGGTGAGGATTCTTTCACGGTCACAAGCTTTGATGTATAAATTATTTTGATAGGCAGTGTAATCTCATATCTGTGTTATAACAGGTGAAGGAGCTTCGTATGGAGTGGACATTAACACTGGTGGAATAGCTGATTCATTTGCTAACTTCGTCTGGGAACCAGCAGTTGTGAAGGTATTGCAAGATTCTATACGATGTGTACCTTTGGAATGTTCTCTTTTGTGTTAATATCTTTTATGGAAAGGTTTATTTATGATCGATTGTTTCCCTTTGGTTGTGGCAGATTAATGCTATAAATGCTGCGACTGAAGCAGCTTGCCTTATCCTTAGTGTGGATGAAACTGTGAAGAACCCTAAAGTAATTAACACTTGCTCTAATTTTCTTCTTTTATATGTTTTTGAGAACGTGTGTGTCTAATTTTTTTGATAATTGTATAACAAAAATACAGTCTGAGAGCGCACAGGGAGATGCAGCAGGTGCTATGGGGAGAGGACGCGGTGGTGGTCGTGGCCGTGGCATGAGAAGGCGATAAGTTTTCTCTATCTTATGGCAAAACTTGCCGTCTTCTCTGAATTTTAGTTTTATTGAATTTTGATCTTCAAATCAAAAAGCTAGTATGGTGTTTGTGTTTGTTTGACTTATGTTCATACAATTTGTGACACTCGAGAAACAATATTTGTATCAAATTCAGTTAGTGATGTATCTCTCTACCTATAATTATTGCTCTAAGAGCTTAGAAGCTTAGTAAGCAGAGGTACATCAATGCATGGAAACCTCTTCCACTCATCAAAATGATCTCTAAGTATCTCTTTCGCTTTCTCCTTCAACCTCAAACCACAGTCCACTCTCAGGACCGAACAAAGCTTCTCCACCGTCCCGACACAAACCATCTCGTTCACTACTTCGTTCTCCGGCGAGAATTTGGACAGTGTGCTTAGGATAGAGAGTGCTCTATCGTCTGCTGCAGTCGAAACCCACAATACCCGTTTTGTCACAATCGCGATTCCGCCTCCATGAGCAAGCATCTCGCCTCTACCATCTGCGCAACAGCATAAACGAGACAAGATTCCCAACAGAAGTTCAGTGGTTCTCTTCTCGCCGCTGTAGCTTATTTCGAGTTCGATGAGTTGAGAAACCGCGCCAAGATCCACGAGGATGGATCGGTTCTGGCTCCAAGAAGAGGTCTCTAGAAGAATCATCAGCGCCGCAGCCACACCACGTTTAATAACCAAGCTACGATCAAGTTTCGACCTCACGCTAGAACTTGATGGTTGTAACGTAGCACTCACGCTAGCGTTAGTGAGATTGAAACTACTTATTACTACATCCTTGAGAAAACATATGATCCCTTTCAACATCTCGGCACCGAACCTCTCGACGATATGAGAGGAAGCATTTCCCGTTAGATTCCTCAAGAGAACGACTGTGTAAGCCTTGTTGATGAAGTCTTGTTGGTGTAAGATCAAAGTCAATGATTCCAAGATTTGATCGTTTTCGATCAAGATTGTTCTTGTATCGTTTAATGGAACACCGATCAAGTGAAGAAGACGTAGAGATTCATCTACGTGTCCTTTGAGATGTTGTCCCTCCTCTTCTTCTTCAAGAGTACACTTGACTACGAACAAGATCAAAGACCTATGTACGCCTGCTTCACACATCATTCTCCTATTTGTCTCTCCCTCCATCGCCAAAACTTCAAGCTTCTTCAACGTATCTTCTCTTCCTGAGGCTGTTCAATTTAAATAAATGTTAATACTAAACGATCCCTATAAGAAAATTCAAGCTCAACAAACCGAATCAAACTCAAATTTGGTCCAACCCAACCGGTTTATTTAAACAATTACTCCAGCCGTTTGATAATATAAATTGTTTTAGTTAAACATAAAAAAAAAATTCAATGCAAAAGTTGCTTAAAATATGAAAAATACATTTTGAAACAGGAATATTTATAAAGCAATTTATATTAGAAACAATGGTAACATTTCTATTTATAAATATTTTTAGTGATTTTAATCAAAAGCTAAAAGCTTGCAACATTAAACCGGATCGAACTGACTTGTCCGAAAACTTGACACATTTACCTTCTACTACAAACTTTTTGAGATTCTTGATCTCCTCGGCGATGTTAAGCTTCCCTGGAGGAGCTCTAGGCGTAGGGATTCTAGCAACGCCACGCGTCGCGTTCTCGTCACACCAGTGTTGTATCAGACGGCGAAGCGTATGGTTAGGCGTAAGATCGGAGTCTAAAGGAAGATGCTGCTTCGTCACGGGACAAGATGGGACCTTCTCTAGCCATTGAACGATACTTTGACGGTCGTATGTGATGCCAGAAACGGCCGTGACTGGATCTTTCATAATCTCTAGTGAAATAGGGCAGAGAAAGTAGCTAGGGATCTCGATCTCTTCATCTACATGATCCATTTGAAAAAGAAAAAATACGTATGGTTTTGTAGTAAAGTTGTGTGATATATAATAAGTGGTGGAGGGACCAGCCGTCCAGGTAAGTGGTGGCAACTGCAATTACTTGGGAGAGACTTTGTCCAATGGTCTTCGCGTTGAATTCCAATATTAAACACAGACACATGTTCAATTTTGTATATCAATCAAGTCAATGATCATGCATCTTATGGTTTAAGTTAAAATTTTAATTTCCTTTTTCTTCACACTATAACGAGCATGTTGAAAATTTAAATTTGATTTGGTTCTTCTTCTTTCATAGTATAAAAAGTTTAACATGTTAAATAAGTGTGAGTTGGGACCACTAATTAGCGCCACATATTGCGTTTCAAAGATTTTATGTTTATTTTATATTACAATTAGCTACAATAAATGTGTTGAATAAAAAAATTTAACAGTTGAATTAATATAATGAGCATATTGAAAAATCTAAATAGATTAGAAGATTATTTGGAATTGAAAAAAATTAACATTTCAAAAGATGAGTTAGATATCACTAGCTCCACATGTCGTATTCTTTGAGATTTTTGATCATCTTAATTATTAGAATCAATTATATTATAAAATTAATTAATTAATTTTTATGTTTTACAAAAAAAAAAATCTTTTATATAGACAGAAACCAATTCTTCTGATTTCTACATTCAAAAAAGCATTTTATTAAAATTTTGCTTTTAAGAAATTCCTTTTATATTTTTAAAATCAACTTTCCTAATATTAATTTTTAAACTCTGTAATTATACAAACTATTTTGTTGAATCTTATAAATCCAGTAATTAATAACTGATAAAATATGATGTTGGCTTTGATTAAAAATTGATGGTAAAGTGTTAAAAATAAAGATTAGGACCAAGATAAATCAGATTGGTTATAATATAACACACCAATAAATCGACCGCTTTTGCGTATGGTACTGTTACTCAGTCATATCTCTATAATTTTGTTTGTTCAAAAAAGTAATTTTTATAAGTTCCGTTCTTATGTTAATTTTTAAGAGGATTAATTAAAAATATTTCAATTAATTGTAGTTATTAAATATTTCTCTCTTAATTTTAGTTTTTAATATTTCTTCGAAATACCATATAAAATAAAATGAAAAAAATTTATTAAAGAAACAATTATGAAATTTAAAACGGAAAATGAAAATATATATTATACATAATATAATATGATTTCATAAAATAATATTCACAAAATAAGTACGGATTGATCTCACATTAATTCTTACTAAGTTAATTACACAAATACTTTTAATGTTAAATATTAAATTTTATATATTTTTATCAAACTACATAACTAAAAAATATCTATAATTTTCTAAAGTAGCTTAATATTTTACTTATATAACACGATTTCTCAAAAACAATTCACAAGAAATTTTGTAGGTATTTATTTTTGATATTCTAATATTTTAAATTATTTTTCTTATATAAAATTATATATCATAACAATATTTTTCTGGTATTAGTTTTAATATTGAATAACTTTAAAAAAATTATCTTAATCAAGATAACATCTACTATTAGAAAAGGAAATCAAAAATAATGTTTACTATAATTCTATTTTTATCAAATAATTACAAAAATCTTTTAAATATTATACTTCTAATGAACTATAAATAATTATATTATACCTTAAAATCACAAAAAAAAATTCTTAATCTCTTTAGTTTAATTTTTAATTTATTTTCTTTATATATGTGCCACATAATATATCCACAATAAGAATAATAAAATTAATCGGAATTCTTATGTTGAAGATTATTAAGCTATTTTAGCTTATGTTTTATACATGAAAAGTTTAAATTACTTAGAATATACAAAATTTTAATTATTTTGTAAATATTAATATCCGTTCATAAATTTTTAAAATTATATTGACTTTGTTCGTTTATACAATTTCGTATTGATGATCAATTTATAACCTATATATCTAAATAATAATCAAACCGGCAAGATATTATATATCAAAAATTAGATGTTTAATTAATATAATATTGTTATTTATATGCACGAGAACGGAAGAATCATGTGATATGTATATTTTTACAACTTACATCAAAATATCAGTCACATCAAGAAATCACGTGGTGTTGAACCGTATCCTACGAAGACTCGTGAGTCGTGACAAGACACATGTGTCCTTTAGAATAATCGGTTGTCTGGTATACGCACGCATCATATATGACTGACTTGTATAAGGTACAAGTAGAACATTCTGAAGATGCATGCAATTGTGAATAACTTTTTCTTCTAGCTACACGACAGATACCGAGACTTAGGTCACTGGCGCACCTAGGGATATATTTATTCCACATTTACGTGGGACTTTTAGTCGAACTTGGGCTATAAGGCGTGTAAAGGTCGAGAACCTTGTGGTAGAAAGACCCATCCAAAGTCTAGCAGTTCCTAAGATCAGTCCATTACAAATACTCAAAATTTAAGTTTTACAGATATAGAATTTTGATTGTAAATAAATATCTAATAAGAAAATTTCTTTGTCAGTAATATACAATACGTTGGTTTGAACAATGAGTTGTCAGTCTGGCGACGCAATTGAAAGGTAACACATGCAGCATGTGTTCGTGAAAAGAACAAGAAAACAAAACCATACAAAGATTGTATAGCCTCTCAGTAATAAATCACTCTTCAACCCCATTCTTTATACAAACAGTTAAAATGTTGGGGACCAGAATGAAAAAATAAAACAAACCGCACAGGGCAAACATTTTCTCCACAACCTGTGAACAAGATCTCAGGTCGCGCCGGAGAAAGACACAAATTTTACCTCTCCGTAACACTTTTCGAAATTAAGTTCAACAGTAATTGACTTGGCGTTCTAGAAGTCATGAGAGTGGTTTTGTTTGCTTGAATGGATTATATATGTTTCACACTTGTGTGCTCCTGAGACATCGCCAATTCCGTGATCGAGGGACCTTTTCTAGAACCATTTGCAGACCCATGCTGTTTGTTGACATCCCATACATGTACCTACACATTTTCATTTGGAACAGAGACGAATGCAAGCTTCAAAATCACCTCCTTAAATACCAACAGTACCTTCTAACTCTCAAACTAAATGTTTTTCAAGTATTTTTCTCAAACAAAATTTCATGCAGCAATAATATATGCTAAACAGAAACTATCCAAAGGGTTTGTTTACAGGACTACTTACTTGCTTCGACGAGCCTTTCTTCTCCAGGAAACAAAAGATGTGATCCACTGCATACCAATAACAATCAAAAGATCAAGTTAAGAGTGTTGAGACACAGCTTTAGAAGAAACTTCCTATCACTATATTTTGTCTTAAATAACGAAAACACGACAACTCAAGAACCACCTTAAAGACCGGCGTAAAAGTCAATGTCCCATCAGTGGATGTTTTCCTTAAAGGCAACCTCCGTTGAGGCACAACTTCCTTCGACAAATGCTGAGCGAGTTCTTTCAACAGCACCATCTGAGCCTTCTCAGTCCTCATAGAGAGAAGCGCTTCTTTCATAGACTCCCTATCGGCCTCCAGTGCCTGAAGCCTCATGTAGAGCTTCGTTATATCAGGATCACCGTGCTCCACTTGTTCCACATTGCCAGCCTCTAGCTTCTGTTCAGTTACACCGCCGTGATGGCCAGAATCAATAGTATAAACTCTATCACTCATCTCATCTCCTATATCCAATGAGTCACCAACACCTTTAGCATTATTATCATTCTCTGTATATGAGACATGTTTGTAGCTTTCAGATTCAACAAAAACATCATCTTTAGATGCTCCCAAGTGTGAGCTTGAGGCCCTCCTAAAATGCCGTTGACGCCTAGGACTCTCACCAACCACCTCCAAACTAGGATTCGTCTCCATCTGGCTGATCCTCTGATCCAAACTCCTCAAATGAACTCTCCCACGAGGCGAATCCGCCGGTGGATAGTTCTCATCATCAGCAACATAAACATCAGCCCCCAAAGGATCTTGATTCTCATTTATATTACACTTCAACGAAGGATACTCATGATCATAATCATCATCAAGGAAGCTCATGTCACCATTAGCTTCTTCGTCAGTGATCCCATAACTCATCATCCTATGCTTATAGCCCTGAGCTTCGCACTCGAGAGCCAAGATCGTCTGCTCTCTTTGACTAACCATATCCTCCAAGGCCAAAATCTCTTGAAGGTCGTGCTCCATCTTCTCCCCGGCGTAAAGCTTGTACTGCCTAAGGTCCATCTGGAGCTCGGCCTTGTCGCGCTGCAGCCTCTGCATCACGTTCATGGACTCGTCCGCGGCCGAGGAAGCGGCGTTGCGCTCTTTCTCGAGCTCGTCGTAGAGCTCCTGGATTGATTGCTGTTGAGATGTGACTGTTTGGCGAAGCAATTCGCATTCGTTCTCGATGTGGACTTTGGGATTATTAGACAATTGGTTGTTATTAGTCTCTGATGAGCGTGGAGAGGAATGGTGGCATCCACAGTCGCAGCATTGGATTAGATCTCTCGATTCCATCTAAAGATTCTCACAAGGAACGATAACAAACTATCGAAAATTACAGGCTACGAGAAGACATGATTAGGAGAAAATCGAAAACAACAACGATCGATGCTGCAGCTGCTGCTTTCTGGGAATGATGATTTTTTTTCTCGGGAAAATAGTTTCCAGGGTGAAGCCGATGCTGCGGGAAACACCAAACTTCAATTAGAGGATCTAGAATCTCAATTCTCTAATCGTAATAGGGAGATTCAGAGGAATACGAAAACGGAGGTTGAAGCCCTTACCTCTCGACGACCCGGACAATGTTTTTTTGGAGGAAAAAAAAAAAAAAAATCAATTAAACTAAAAAAAGGAGAAAATGTCGTAATTAGAAGGTTTGAAATTAACAAAATAGGTAAAGATAAAATAAAATATTCTGGTTTTTGAAAGAACCCTAAAAATCTCTTCCTTTTTTTTTTTGTTTTCTTCCGAATATTGTTTTGGTTTTTGATTTTTTGGCGCAGGAAGTTGTGAGTTTTGTTTTTTTTTTTTTTCGAGGAGATGGTAGTGATTGCGTTGACATGAACGGCTAAAGATTTAGTTATGTGAGGTCTGATTTACCTGGAAAAAGAAAGAGGGTACATGGCGGCATGATCTGGATTTTACAAAGATATATATATATATATACCCCTCTCAGTTACATGGCGGCATGATTCGTTTTGCTTACTCGACGAGGCTACTTTTCGCTCCAAATTTAAGTGAAAAGTCGTTAAAAAAAAAAAAGAAGAAAATTAATGCAAAAGAAACTACGCGCCAGGTAGGGGTCGAACCTACGGCCTTCTGCTTAGGAAACAGACGCTCTATCCACTGAGCTACAGGCGCTGTTAATGTCTGTATATCATTATCATATTTGATATCCTATTAAAAAAAGCGTCCAATATTTTATAAATATTTTTGAACAATGAAAAAACTGTACCTGAAAATACAAATCTTAATTGGGAACGGAAACAATTAGAGAACCTCAGACAATACCAAATATCCAAGAACGAGGCGTCTATTTTCAAAATGATAAATTCTTTTTAGCAGAGGATAAAATTAGAGCGCCTCAGACAATACCAAATATTAACACCAAGTGAGTAGAGGTTTTGGAAGCAAAATGGACCCACCACACTTGTACTAACGTCAGGGGCCATAATCAAAACCATTGTTTTTTTTTTTCCCGAAAGATATTATATATTTCATTTCTGGTTATCATGAAAATCTAAATTGCGACTCTCTACATCCTCTACCCCCTCCTCACACACCAAAGGATAGCAACGTCTCCTCTCTTGCTCCTCCTAATTGTATATTTTCATCGGCTTCTCATATGCGTGCCGATTCTACGACCAGAGCATTCAAACATATTATTGACAAAGTTCCAAGAGAGAGAGAGAGTGAAAGAGCTTCTTGGACAAATATAGCTTCTTTTTACCTGATTTGCAGCATAAGCCCTTTTAGGAGTATTATCAACGTGCTCCAACCCAAGATACTGCTCCCATGCACCATATACATCCTTTCTCTGTTTCCATACATTTTAGTTTTCCAAAATAATAAAAGAGGGTTACATCTCTGATTTTATTTTTTTGGGGGAGAAATAAGCAAAGGATAAATAAGCAAAGGATAAGAAGTCGATTTTACCTGAAAGCGATTATAAACGACATCTGTGTCCTGCAAGTAGTCGGGTCGTCCCATCGAAAATGAAGCAAACTTCCACTGGATATCACAAGTAATAAAAGCTATTTAACATTAATCCAATTCAACCACCAATAAATACCAACAAAATTATTAACATTTCAGTAGCTATTATCAAAATCAGACAAAGACATGCATACCTTGGCAAAGTCCTCATCAGGGACACGGAGTTTCTTTTGGATACGGGTCTTGATTTCTTCTAAAGTTTCACCTTCGTGTATTACCAAAAAGAATGGATCTCCGAAATTTTGCACTTGCTGCATAAGAAACAATGGTTAATAGGGTATATTCAATACCTCCAAGACACCAGACCTTCAAATAATAACTTTAGAAGTAAAGTAAGCTTGACCAGGACGGCCACCTGATTCTGTACGGTCTCTTTGGTAAAATGGTACACGTGAATTAATCGATCATTGGGGCCAATGTTCTTCTCTTCCTCAGGTATCTGTGATTCCACAAGATAGTAAAAGAAGAAAGTCAGTATTTTTTAAGTCATCACCAAGCGTAAAACCTTGCAACTATATTATTTAGTGTAGATCAACACAACTATTCATCTCAAGCATTCATAGAGCTTAGAGACTATGTATGGTGCGGTGTCTGCTCTTCTAAATCAATCTATGTGATCTACACCTCAAAAAAGGCTCCACTACATGGCCACCAGCAAAGTAGTAATCTCCTTCATTTACAAATATATTTCAACCATAGCAAGACTATCACATCATTTTAACTTTGTCAAATTTGAATAAACACATCCACAGGGAAACAAGTAATAAATAAAAACAAAAAGCCAAAAAAAGAGACAGAAAATACAGAGAAAGTATGGATAGTGACAGAACTAGAGATAAAAGAAGGTGAGGCCTGGTGATATACCTCCTCTGCTCGTAAAGTCCAGTACTGGTCATTGATATTCTCAATTCTTTCGGTAGATGGAAAGATCTGCAAAGCGTATCAGTATATTGGATCAAAATTTGCCAGGTTTCAGAAGATTGCTCAGCACACGAAATGTGGAACAGTTTACAAGACATCATGTTACATTGGTATATAAAGATAATTAACTACTTAAAAGACAAGAATAAAGCCTGTTACCTGAGTTTCAAAAAAAAAAAAAAGCCTGTTACCTTGTAGATCTTGTGGTAAAACACCTCGAGCAACCTCAGTTCTGCATCTGGATGTGAAAGCTCCACCTGATGCTTTAAACAAGCAATCATACGGAACAGAATCCGTAAGAGAAAACCCTTAATGTGGCTAACACAAATGCATGCAATAATAGAACAAACAAGATTCCACGTATATTGAACCACCTTTGTTTTAAGTTCGTTAATAACATCTCCGACAGTACTCTGCTTAGGCAGTCTGATATTGTGGATTACCACCTGCAAATTTAATAGTTATAAGGCTTGAAAGATTAATAACATGTACTGAAGAGAGCTAAGTTGCACAAGTATAAGTTTAACACGTACTTCGTCCTTTGTGGCATGATGGAAAGCTACTTTTAGAATCTTAAGACGTTGCAGTTCAGGAAGAGGAATGTCCAGAACTTCATAATACAAAATGTCAGACGCCTGGAAAAAAAATGAAAAGCAAATCTGCATTGAGATAGACAATAAGAATATATAAGCTAAATCAAACCTAAGTTAATCACCTGATTATAATGAGCTAACATATCTGAAAGGTCTACTCCACGGTATTTGATAGGCTGGGGCTTGGGTTGCTGGGAGTAGCAATTGTGAGAAGTAAGCCTAATTTTCGATGAATCAGAAAGGCCAAGTTTCTCAGCCAATCTTTCCACAACATCATCATACGTATGCAGCTTTGACCTGAAAGTAGAAGCATTATGAATTTCAAACTGGAATCAAAGATTCAATGTTGTACATAGAGCTACTTACAACTCCATAGTAAACTCATCTTCTTTTGGTTTCTCCAAAGCACGAAAACGCACCACCTACGAAACAACAAACAACATAAGTAATTTACCGCCACATTAAGCCACAGATCATCACACCATGCAGGGTAATACTGGAATATTTTCCAACTGTACACAGAAAATAATACTATAACAACAAAAAAAGCTTATTCGCAACAAAACTATAACACTCGTGCTCGACTGTTAGTATAGCTCTAACAAGACACTCTAGCCCAGTTCACTATTCCAAAAGTGACCAGTATAATTATACCTCTCGATTATGTACGTACTCCAAAAACGATGGCACATCCGGGTATGGACATTCATTCTCCTGGATAGAAATAGGTTTCTGATAGCAAATGATATCTCCATTTTCAATCTGAACACGAGAAAGCCATTTCAGAAAAAAAGCGACACCAAACCATAAAAATCATTACAGTTCATACAACGAGAGCAACATTACTTGAGATAGTCTGAAAGAAGTCTTCTTATCTAGATGTTCGCACAGTACACAAGGTTCAAACTTTATTTCCTGAAAATTAAGGTAATTCAGTGGATATTTTATGGACTTTAACGTGATGAAAAGGTAGAATTAAAAGGCACCAGCCCCTACCTCATAAAGTTCTATTTCCTCGTCAGGAGCAAAGCCAGCCATTTGATTCAATTGCCCTACTATATCCATGGGCTTACTGGAACTTTTCACCATGAGCCTGCCAACATATCTGCACCATATGGACAAGTTTGTAAAACGATGGAAGATGCAAATTCAAGTGGATTAAAAAAAACATTGAAAACAATAGGCTTAAGGGTGACAGCTTCTTCATTCAAGAGGAAAACGAAAGGAAGAGATAGTACTTTTGGAGTAAATATTATAGTAGTAGTATACTCATTTGTTTGAACAGATATCAACGTGGAAATTGGTGGATACGAGAATTACCTCAGTTCTTCATTCTCAGGGTCATAGAGCTTAAAGAAAAGGAGAATGTCTTCAGGTGACTTGTCTGGGGGAGGAATAGGACTCTCATCCTAAATAATTCAAGAATTAGTTTCAGAATTTCATTCAAGGAATTAGACTCCACAAATAAACTAGGCAACAAGGAAGTATTACCGATCCACGCTCTATTTCCAAAAACAGCTTTAGTTCAGCATTGTTTGCCTTGTTAGATGCCTCTCTTATTTGTCCAACCTACAATAACAGCTTCAGAATTAAGATTTTTAAAACAAAGACACTGTTATAAAATACAGTTACTGGGAAGGGAATTTGGCTTGGTTCACTAATGATGGATATGAAATTAGTAAAACATAGCCCATGAAGAACAAGACACTTTCAGTTCGTGAGAAGCAAAAGAGTACCTAGGCATGTCAGTTTATGAAGAAACCCAAAAGGGCCCCACACCTAATACAAGAATCATCACAACTAGTAATATGTCCTAGAGCAGATTATCACACACAGATAAATCAGTGACGGTTTTAATGCGTGGTATATCAGAAGTGTTACATAAATAATCTCATATGAAAGAGGCAACCCCCGAATGCATGAAAAAAAATATTTATATAAAAAGGATAACTACCGTCTGTTGTTCTTCATGAGGTAATAGGGGACGGTTGGGACGATAAGTATGGTTTTGCCGCTTTGCCCAAATCCAGTACCGCTGAAGCTGAACCGGGACACCAAATTCTTTGGCCATCTCTTCCTACATGAGGACAAATTTTGAACAGTGTTATAGCTGCTACATGTCCATAAGAAACTAGAGAACCAGCAACACTGGAAAACTCCATTCAAAGACAGCATCTTATAAAAACTTATACAAAACTGGATCACTATTCCTCTTCCAAGGTTAGATTCAAGGTATCAAAAAGAAATTTCGGATAGAAAGATAAGAGGCATCTACCTTAAATTGTTGGAAGGGAGTCTGTTTCTGGATTCGAAAACTCCGAACTTTTTCATGATCAACAAGATCAAAATACATACTCTTTCCAATTTGCTCGGTGATGTCTTCATCTCTTGCGACCTTTTACAAAAAAAAAGAAGCATAAATTGCATTATTAACATCAGTATTAAATACATACCAGAGCTAGATGATAAGAACACATTTTTAGACCCAATTTATGAAAAGTAGAAAACCTTGATTGTCGTGAAAAGGTGAGCTTGAGCCTTGTATTTTTTTTTATCTTCCTTTTCTTCTTGTTCTTTTTTCAGCCTCACCTGTCAAGAGCATGTTAAACACATTCAGGACAGATACGGAGAGAAAGAAAAAAGTGTATAACTGAATTTCTTACCTGTAAATGTTCTGCGATGTCTTTTTCATCAACGTTGCATATTATTTTATCCTTATCGCTTTCACGGATATAAACAAGCATGTATGCGTTGGAATATTTTGTGAATTTAATAGGTGGATTATTGACACCAGGATTATTTTGCGGTAACTGCAGAGACACCAAATTTACCAGTACATGAAGTGAGAAAAATAAGACTTACATAGCAAATATTAAAAGCTTAGAAAAAGAGCAGTACCTCTTCTTCACCCCCATATTGCTCTTCCAGTGCCCTGTTCACAACTTCCTTCGTCACGCGTTCATCATCAAATTTATACCTACAAGAATTAGAAGTTTAGGTAGTATGCAAGTAAAGCTTGAAGCAAACATGTTGATAAAAAACTCACACCAGAAACCACAGAAAAACGCAACACTTAGTTATTTCAACGATAAAGTGGGAGAAAAGGGACACACGAAGAAACTAAAAAGATTATTTATACAGTGAATCCCAAGTAAGAAACAAATATCACTACATGCATTAGAGATGTGGATAAAAGATCAAAAGAAATCCAATAACATATCAAATATCACAAGACATGACTTCAATCTTGCTAGCTTAAATGATGAGCAAACTAGTTTTCCATAAAATTACTTCATAGGTTACAATGTACAACACTTAATTAAGCATAATAGAGACGGAAAAGTAGAGACAATAGAATGATACATACCATTGATCTGAGAGTGTTGGCCTAATAAAAGCATAATAGTGCCCTCCATGCACTCCTCCACTATGGACTAAGACACTGCACGGAATGAGAAAACAGATCAAGCAAGCACATCAGGCAACAGAAAAGGAAATTTAACTGTCCACATATTAAGGAAATCTAAGCTACCGCAACCAGATACCATGAGAAAGGGAACCTAGCAGAACGAATTTGATACTTGAAAGCAGCCAACCATGTTTATGAATAGTCTGGTTTGAATTTCTATAACTCAAGTTACAAACCCCAAGATACAAAGGAAATATATACCTATGGAGTGTGTAGAGATTACGAACACTCTTGTCAGCATCAGGAGATAGGTATTTTCTATTCTCTCTGTCGAGATCCAGTTGAAGAGGAAACTCATATCGATCGTTTATCTACAAATAAAGCTTCGTCAGCACTCACAGACTGATATTAGTGCTGACTTTGTTGGGGTCATTGGAACTTCAAATACTAACCTTCACCATTGTGTCTCGCATAAAGTCATATTCAAACCTCTTGAGCTGGAGTTGAAGTACGGGTGGAAAGTCAATGAATAGAACACCTTTTTTCGCATCCTGAAAACATAACATTTTTCAGATATATGATTATAAGTCGGCTAAGTAACCATGAATCAAATAAATTTTAATAAGTTCGAACAATGTTAGTTATATTGCTCTCTGTAAATTCCTAATATACTGCTTGATCGCATTCAGACACGTTACAGATCCTATAACATATAATATACAGACAACAATGGTTACCCAAATAAGAACTTTGACAACTACACAACATACAGCTTTGGCAACATATAAATAAAAAGAAAGAAGGCAGCCAACCTGCAAGCCATGTCCTTCTGCCTGGTATTTGTTGTCTCCTTCAAGGCGTTCAACTTCAACATACTTGTCAAAAGAAGCATATACATCTTTGCAGCCTTTAACATCAAGCTGGAGGTCTGCCAAAAGACAAATCACACGCTGTAAGGTTAGTTTGATAAATAAGAGTAGCTTCTGATAAATAATAAGCTAGGATATAGGTTACTGTTCAAAACTACATACCATAGAATGATTCTTTACGTGTAGATTTGTAATCGACATTAATGCACTCAATGTAATTCATGTGGTGACCCTCAAATAGCTTCTGTATTGTTCCCTCCACAACAGTTCCCTTCAAAAAGCAAAACACACACACACACATATCACTAACTGAAAATGAAACAAAGGCCACCCAAAAGAAGGCATACCTTCATTTTGTCCTCAAGCTTTTCAGAGAGAATTCGGTTGAGTTCTTGAACATCATGTTGCATGAATGAATCATTTGTATCCCAACCAAAAGACTTTGTCAGCTCCTTTGTCCCTACACGGGTGTCATTATACTGAAGCTTGTAAAACAAGCTCTGGAGCGCCAACGGGATACTAGCCGTAGGTGCATCACTCTCAGTTGTTGGCATGTGGTAAACAGCCTGCAAGAACAATGCAGTATTCAGATGTCTTACTCTAGAATTTGGTGAAATCATGATTTAGCAAAGCAAGACATGCATCCACCCACCTTTCTGAAGTAAGGTATGTGGTATAACGTCTGCAGGAGAGAATTCATGTAACAGGTAGCACCTTGGTTCTTAAGTCCAACAAAACCAGTCTCCTTTTTGGAGTCATATGACCAGTAATCAAGAACCTTCCGCACAGCAACTTCGGCTTCAATCTGAAGAGTATCATTCACTAAATATCCACGAGTGGGATCATAGAGCTCGCTGAGAGGCATGAATGATGTAAAACCCCAGTCGCTTTCTCTTGCATTGAATTGATGTTGAGTCTCTGCAGCCATACATGCTCATTTAGCATATGCAGTAAGCGTGCTATATATATTCGAACAAAACTAATCAATTAAACATACCTTTTCTGATGGAATATTTGCTGTTCATTTGATTCACTACAGCAAGGCTGAACTGTGAATATCTGCTCCAACCGTAAGGCAAACTCGCAGCGTCAGCAACGTCCAAGTACATGGACAGATGGTCGACATTGTTTCCTTTTGGAAAAATCAGTATTCTCCTGAAAAAAAGAAAACATCAGTTCACACAAAATGCACATCAGGAAATCAACTGCAAAAGTGTATAAGCTATTACCATTTATAATCTCCAACAACAAATATATCAGAATAAAGCTTCCTAACGTTGAGCCTGGTGAAACCTTGGGTGCTCCACGTGAACTTCAGAGTGGGAATCTCCTCGGCTGGGGGATTCTCCACAGTGGTGGCAGCAGCCTCAGGCTGAGCAACTACAAGAAAGCCACAAACCAAAAAAAAAATGACAAAACCCTAGCGAACATCAGCACCATCAAATCAGAGCAGAAACGCGGCGATAGCAGATCGAACACGAGACCTTACCTTCCATGGGCTCAGGTCCTTCGACCAAATCAGAATGCGGAACGAGCATCTCCTCGTCCTCTTGCTGCTGTAAAAAAAAATTTGCAATAATGAAAAATCAGACTTCTAAACTCGTATAAACCCTAATCTCACGACTCCGTGATCAGAACGATATGATTCCACCGCTTCGTAAACAAACACAGAAGGCAAAACGAAACCCTAATTGATCATCTAAGCGAAGAGAACGAAGAACCCCATGAACACGACAATAGATTGACACAAAGACGAATACAAGGTTAATCGGAGATTACATCTATCGGCGGCGTAGTCATCAGAGTCATTCCTCTGAGGGCGATTTGACGGTGGGATCGAGAAGTGAAAAAAGAGCGCCGAATAGAGAAATAATCAGAGGGAGAAGGAGTGAGGGAGGAGGAACTTGTAGAGGAGATCAATCTCTATTTTCTAACTGTTTCTCGCTTTTAGAGGGGTGATTACGATATTTTCACAAAGTTGAGGATTCGTTTTGTAATTTCGAAATCCTCTTTGTGTTCAGATTTATATATTCCTCTGATGGGTCTTACGTGACAGGCTAATGAGACCTCTCCACGTGTCTTAACTGTCACCGTATCCGTCACGTGACACTGCTTGAAAGTGTCCGAAGCATTGTTTTGAATTTTGATTTAAAGGGTTTTAAAATTCGGTGAATAAATACGATATTTAATAATTTAGATTTTGTATATATTCATGTCACATTACTTTTTGAAATGTGATTAGCTAAGAATAGTAGAATACAAATATATTTATTAGGTTTGTACTTTTTTTTTTACAAAATATCCAACTTTTATGTGTCACAATATTACATTTGTTGAAAAGTAATATAGTATCCATTGCTTAAGATTTTCAAATTGAATATCATTTTACTAAAAAAGCTAAAGAACTGAATCCAAAACTGCAAGTTAAATTTTCATTTGGATTTATTAAGTACACATGGCGAACCCAATATTATGTCATGTAAATCAAATTATGAAGGTACCTACTACCTAGTTTGTATCATCAATGTTGCTTTCTCTATGGTTTTTACGTACCAAGAGTATCTCAAAATGTTCTTTGCACTCGGCTTTCTCAAGTTGATCTACAAGTTGTTATTATTTATCTTCTTTTTCAAATGTCCTTCAATCATCCTTTGATATATATATTTTTTTTTTTTTTTGTTAAAGCTGCATAATTTTGTAATTGAATTCGATATTTCATTTTCTTAAAAATGGTGTGATGATGAATGATGATGATGAAATATTCAACAAATATGCTGGTCATGGATTTTTGTTTCCAGTCCGTTGTTTTGCACTGAACTATAACTCCATCGATGATTCCAATGTAGATGGAGCACATACGTCTCCGTAATTATATTTTACTCCATCTACATTTTATCGTGTGTGTTTTATTTCATGATCGTGCCTGAGAAAGACAAGCCTGTTATTTCAAGGTGGTAGGTACTACATGAAGGAAGGAAGCCGAAGGTATACACAGCTTGATAAGCAGATTCCTCCTACATATTTATTGTGGCTCCTTAACATTCCCTTTTAAAAACAACCACTTATACACACGTGATCATGGATAGACAAATGTTATATATGCTGAGTTTAAATTAAACAAGAAAAAAAAAACAATCTAAACAAAATTCTTGTTATATCTTGAGTTCGATCTCAAACAAAATGGTTAAGATTTTTCTGTTTGATGTGGTGTTGAATTTAATTGCTAGAGTTTAATTTCTCCTTTATGTGGTTTGTTCGCTTCTGAGTTTTCTCCATTTAAAATCATGGTTCACTCTTGGTTTGGATGATTTCATTTGGTTTTGGTTTATTCTAGTAAAACCATCATAATAATTAAGTAATTACATTATGATTTTGGACTAAGTAAACATAAAACTTTGACTAGTTCATGAAGTGAGTTAATGCATCTTGTTGACTATGGAGATATGCATGAAACTAACTTTTAATTCTTGGAATCTATTTATATTTCTTCATTTTTCAGATTTGGAAAAGTAGATTTTCTCGGAAACAAAGAATTCAAAAGTTGCACCGCCATCTCTTCGGATATTTTTGATTGTTCACATTCAGATTCAAACTCGATTCCGATGAAGGAAACCTCAAACAACGGTCAATATAGTCTCGAGAAGACTCTCCCGCCTCATCCTCACCTACCGAAACTCGAGCCGCCACGTGGCACTCGCGTCTCGTCAGAAGAAGCGACGCATCAGTCGTTCACCGTCGATATGATGAAACTCATCCGTCAAAGCCGTAACGCGATCTCCAAACGTATCTCGATTCTACACGAGAACGGCGCCGTTTCGAAGAAGGATCTCGACGAATCCGACGTGTCGGAGTTCGAAATCTCCGGAGTCAAGGTCCTCGTGAAGCTGAAAAGCGAAGAGGAGATCCGAGGCCGTATCACCTTCTTCTCGAGATCTAACTGCCGAGACTCCACCGCCGTCCGATCGTTTCTCCGGGAACGAGGCTTCGATTTCTCGGAGATCAACATCGACGTCTACGCGCACAGAGAGCGCGAGCTGATCGAGAGAACAGGGAGCTCTCAGGTCCCTCAGATCTTCTTCAACGAGAAACACTTCGGAGGATTGATGGCGTTGAATTGGCTGAGAAACAGCGGAGAATTCGATCGGAGGATCAAGGAGTTGCTGGCGGAGAAGTGTTGCGGCGATGCGCCGGCGCCGGTGATGTACGGTTTCGACGAGGAGGGAGAGGACGGTGGGGTGGATGAGATGATGAGTTTCGTTAGGGTTTTGAGGCAGAAGCTGCCGATTAAGGATCGGCTGATGAAGATGAAGATCGTCAAAAACTGTTTCTCCGGCGCCGAGGTGGTGGAGATATTGATTCATCACTTGGATTGCGGGAGGAAGCAGGTACGATGATTTTCAAATTCTAATCCTGTGTTACGCACGTATCGTATCTTTACGTAGACACTACCAGTTACTTTCGGTTGAGATCAACATTAGGGTCAATCCCAATTAATAATCTCAAAATATTAATATATGATTTATTTAGTTTGAGGTAAACTTGGATATTCTATTTCGGCACTAGAATTCAAACAACATGACAATATGTCACATTATGAAAACCGAATCTAATCAACATGTCAATTAATTTTTCATTGTGTGTTTTTAATCAGAAGGATTGAATTCGTTATTTTTTTTTGTTTTAACGCGAGAAAAATTATTACCACGTACGTAACCCGTGGTCATACACTGCTTGTGCATGTGAACTCGTGAAGTATATATAACATTGCGAGTTATACCATGCATTGTATTTACGAGATAATAAAATAGTCACATAAACTTTGAACACAGATAGGTAGATTACTTATTGGTATTATTAGTTACGACTTTTTTTTGCTTAAATATTAGTTGGGACTCCTTTTTTTTTGTTAAAGGGATTTCATTGTTAGTTACGACTGAAAAATATTAGTATTAAGTATTATTTTTAGACAAATGTTTAACCAGAGATGTTTATTCTAGAAAAAGTATTTGGGTTTGTCCTAATCTGATATGAATTATCCAAATCACCTAAAGACTGTTAAAATTATCTTAATAAACCATACCTACAATTACCCAGAATATTGATTCCTGATCATCTAAATAAACTAATAGAGACTGTGATAATACTACCTAAAATGTTGGTATCCTTGTATAAAACTTTGATTGTTTTACTTAAATAATAATATATTTCACGTCTGCTTAGTTATTTATGATTTTGTTTTCTCAAAGCTTGATTGTTTGATTTCTTATGCAGGCCGTCGAAATTGGCAAGAAACTAGCCAAGAAACACTTTATCCACCATGTCTTTGGGTACATATAAATGAATTTGCTTCATTTTCTCATTTGAAAAGGATTTCACATTAATATTATTCTGCTTCATTTATTGAACTTTTCTTTGTTTTTTTTTTAAAAATCTAGAGAAAATGACTTTGAAGACGGAACCCATTACTACCGTCTCCTTGAGCACGAGCCATTTATTTCAAACTGTTACAATTTTAGAGGCTCTACAAATGACATGGAGCCCCAAGATGCAGTCATGGTTGGTCAGAAGCTATTCAAAATCATGACTGCTATTCTCGAGTCTTATTCGTCTGATGACCATTCTCGTGTTGATTACATGAGAATCAGTCAAAGTGAAGAATTTCGAAGGTACATAACTTTATTTTGTTATTTCTTTCTTTTTTTAACACTTAAAAAATAACATTTTTATTTTATTTTGTTATTTCAAATTTCATTTTTTTTTCTATCAAAATAGTTTCTCGCTTTTCCAGGAATAAATTATAGTTCGTTTTGCTATGTTTGATTTTTTGGTCTTTCGGATAAAAAAACAAAGCTAACATCTTAATGTATTGAAAAGTGTGGTTCGATTATGTATACAATATAGTTTGTATTTAACTGACTCTATGTCGGTTAATGCGGTTCTAAATGGATGAAGGTACTTGAATTTGGCTCAAGATCTTCAACGGTTGAATCTTCTTGAACTCTCAACAAACGAGAAATTAGCATTTTTCTTGAATTTGTACAACGCAATGGTGATTCATGCTTTGATCAGAATTGGACGTTCCGATGGAATGATTGCAAGAAGATCCTTCTTCACGGACTTTCAGTACGTCGTAGGAGGCTACTCTTATTCCCTTAACTCCATAAGAAACAACATCATTCGAGGCGGTCATAGACAGTCTTATGCATTTATCAAACCGTTTATGAGAGGTGGTAACACACATCATAAGGTAATGGTGGTCCATGCTTCGAGTTGTATATGTGATTGTATATATATATTAGTTTGTTTTCGGCTTGATATTATCTCGTCTTTATATAATGGCAGCTTGGTCATTCAAAATTTAATCCACTAGTACATTTTGGGCTTTGTGATGGGACCAAATCAAGTCCAGTGGTGAGGTTTTTTACACCGCAAGGAGTTGAAGCTGAGCTCAAACAAGCAGCTAGAGAATTTTTCCGAAACGGTGGAATTGACGTTGTCTTGGACAAGAGAGTCGTTCATCTATCAAGAATCATCAAGTGGTAACTAATTGTCAACACAATATTTTAAAATGATTGTGTATTTAATATGCTTTGTTGTGGTAAATGTATAGGTATAAGGAGGATTTCAGCGAAGGGAAGAACTTGTTGAAGTGGATAATGAGTTATGTAGATGCAAACAAAGCAGGTCTTTTAACCCATCTTCTCGGTGAAGATGGAGGAGGTTCTGTTCACATCGTCTACCAAGACTATGATTGGTCTATCAACAGTTGACTCTGTTCATGAATGGTTCACTAGCAATGTACTATTTGAATATTATGTACAAATCAGTTTAGTTTATTAGACTTTGACCATTATTAGACTTTGACGATCCAACACTATATAGATGATACATTGATGCTACAACAATCACAGGGAATTCTATATCTACAAGAAAAAACCATTCAGATGTATCATCACCAATGGAATACTCGGTAACTTTTTTATGTGGTTGGAGTAGATTAGAAGCAGCTTATTTTTCTGAACCAGAAAATGGGTAGATGCCTTCCTCTTGCCCTTCTTCTTTTCTTGTTTTTGCTCACCTTTTACTATCTTTAGTAATAAAAGCCTTCCCTTAAAGCTAGTTCGAGAACTGATGAGGATGTTATAATCAGTTTTAAAAGAAACAAATTAAAATAAAATAGTGTGCTTCTAATTATTATTTCTCTTCACCGGCGTGGTTTTACTCAAATTTTATAAATAAACGGTGAATAGGGATGTAGATGCAATCTCTATATATTAATTGAAGATCTTAAAAAAAATTAAAACCTTAATTCTGTATTAATTAAAAAACAAACTCATCCTATGTGGTACTTCTAAATGCCTTCTAAATCCTATTTCTAAGAATTTTAGAACACCTAATATAAACCATCGTTTAATATAACGTTGTCACATATTTCCATAACTATATATCATATCAAAAATCTTTTTTTTTTGTCATACCCGTATTAAGACCAACGAGTGCCTTATATATCAGTTCTTTGTGTATTATGAGTAAGATTCTTGCATGTTAAACGTTTCTTCCAAAAGCTGAACCTACATCAAAGATAAATGAAAAACAAATCACATGATTATTAAACAAATCAAAGAAGACTGTTGCGAATGTGACTCTTTTTGGATAAAAATATACATTATGTACAATCAGTCTAAATCCATTAAAAACCGAGTAGCAAACAAAAAAAAAAATCGTACAAACTGTTCATTATTATTAGGTTCATCACATATAAGTTGAGTAAAGTGGAATCTTTACATTAGTTGAATTTTTGTTATTCTATGTTGAAGACAACAGTATAATTGGAACTCTATAAAATACACTCGAGTGGACATTCAATCTCCTATACAGTATACCATATAGTAAGAATGAGTATGTATTTAACTAATCAAAAAATCCTTTTATATTGTATACAAAAAATATTTCAAAACCATATCAGTATAAAACATAATTAATATACGGTTTGTCTGTTATTAATGTTTGTTAAGTCATTTTAATTCAAACTGAACCAAACCATAATCAATCAAATACTTTTAGTGGTTTCGGTTAGAATGCATAATTTTTTTTATGTCAGTGATATTATATACACACAATATATAATAATAGAATTTTGGTAAGTATAATTTATATTTTTCGCTATTAAAAGAAACAAATAAATACAGAATATTTATGTATATATCTAACTAGAAAGTCACCAAACGATCGTATATATCAAATATTTATGCTTGGTACACAATTCTTCATTAGGGAAATATGGAAATTTATATTGAAGACTAAATATGACTTCAGAACTAACGAATGAATTGCCTAAATTTTTTTGGTAGTTAAGGAAAACGCTAATAATGTGCTTTCGTGCTAGTTAATGATAATGAATGTATCACGTAAACCTAACTATCATTCTTATATAAACTAGACATTAGTATTCGGGTCCCAATCGGGTTTCGATTTTGTCCAATCAAGTTTTGATTTTTTGGGTTTATCAAAATTAGCCCAATTCGGGTTAAATAGAAGTTTGGTTTGAGACCGGTTCGGGTTCTATCGAATTCGTGCCGAAGTTTAACCGCTATATATTTATAAAATTGTATTTTGAGCAAGTGTAACTTATTTACTAAATGAAAGCAATATATTTATTTACGAGACACAAGTTCAAACTAAGAAGATTCTTAAATCCTAATAAAGTATAGTATTAACGTGTATAAGTTTCAATTGAATGGCTAACTTTTTCCAAATTAATTTTATTTTTAGATTAGTTATTAACGTCAACACTAACAATACCAAAGCCATGTACCAAGAAATCTCAATCCCCTATATATTAATAGATAAACATTTAAAAAATTATAATTTGTGCTAATTAAAAAAATGTACTGCTGAATTGTCACATAATTGGAATGAAATTTTGCTTACGTGGTGACTTTAGAATCAATTGAGAATTTTGTTGGTCCAAAATTAAATTGCTACAGAATATTATATTATATAGTATGTTCATTATGGACCAGTCATTTATCAAATTGAAATTTATTATCTATTCTTTCTTTAAATAAAACTCACGGAATTACCTAATGTGATTAAAATATATATGACAATTAATGATTTTAAATAATAAAGGTTTGATAACAATCTGTATATTTTTTTATCATTTTTGTTTATTTCTTTATTATTAAAATAAATAACACAATTACATTAATCAAATAAAAAATCTAGATATTTTTGTATATGTTGTATTTTGAATTTTCAAAACAAGTATAGATTACTAAAACTGTTAAAAGTCTCACATAAACTTTTGTGATCAAGATTTGAATTTTTTTTCTATATTAAGATATAATGATTATAAGACCAAATGAATAAATAATTTTATTTTAATAGGTTTTTATGTTAATATATATATATTTCATATCATTTAAATTAAACTATACATCATATGAAAATACATACTTATAGTTTGATATTTGCGTTAAACATATATTGAAAAGTTAATATTTTAATTTTGAAATCTTCATTGTTTTTTTTTAAATGATTATAAATTATTGAAAGTACTAATCATCCCACATTAAAAAAAATCGTTGATTTAAAATTTTGTTACACAAATATGCAAATAATCATAAAATCATATAAGTAGAAATCTCATTTAATAAATATCCATATTAAAAGTATAATATATATATCTATGTTAATTTAAATTTAATTATATATCATATACGATAGATAAAATTGATTGTTTTGATTTATTTACCCTAAAATAATTGCGAATAAACAAAAATGTTCATTTGATTTATATGTACACGCTAATTTATTACATAATAGTAACTGATTTCTTAGTTATTTAGTATATATAATTATTATTTTATTATTTCATAATACACAGAAAACATAAAATAAGTAATAAATATAAAATATTTATTCTGCAAAAAGTGCGGATCTTAACCTAAGTCTTTATCTCTGTAATAATTTTAAATCTTAATCATTTTCTAAATCTCAGACCTAAACAAACAAAAAAGATGAAAATAAACTCCAAAATCAACATTTATATTGAGCAATAACCAAAATAAAAAAAGACACAAAAAGAAAAAAATATTGAAGATACATAGGATTGACACGTGAACGCAAACTTCTCACGACCATAATTAACTTCTAAATTTCTAAATCATGATATAAAACTGAGTTGACATAGTTTCATTGTAACCAAATAGTAGACCTGAAATTCTTCGGCCTAAACGTTAAGAAAATTCTTATACGATAAATGATTTTCTGACCTAAAATATTTTTTTTAAATGGGATCAGATCATCTGTAAATAAATTATGTAATTAACAAAAAGTTAAAAAAAAAATTAAGAGCCAAAATATTAATTCGGTCAAGAATATAAATTTATTTTTCCATACAATATTTTCTAAATAATTTTCATATAAATTTATCCTGCGTAAAGCGCGTTTCTTATTCAAGTTAGTAAATATTAATCAGACAATTAGATTCTAACTGTCACAAATGTTGATGAACCACATGTTTGAGTGTTACCACTAGATGATTCTCGTGTTACCACTTAATATTTAAATGTTAAATTGTTTATAAGTGACAATCAGACAAAACAAGAATTGTAGCTCACATGTTTCGACAACTATGGACTTGATTCTAATCGTGTGCTTCACGTGATAAACATTTTCCTGTGTACTTTCCATGTGTTCTATAAAATAATTAACATTTTAATATTAGCCATTTTCATCTACCATTTTGGTTGAAAACTAAGGATTTGACTGTTACCAATAAATTACTTGATGTTATTATGCTCAATTTATTAATGAATAAAATTACAACATGCTGTAATTTTCTCTCTCCAAAGCTTTAGTATTGTTATCTTTATTTTTTTATTTTTATTATAATTATATTATCCCATATTTGTTCAATGTAATAGTATATATATCTATGTATTAAACAATTATTTTAAATAAATTTTGTTATTAATATTGTGATGTTAGTTATAGAAAATCTTAGATATATTGTTCCTCAAGTTTTACTTAGTCTTTAAGTTATACTTAGCCTCTAAGTAATTGTATTCTTATATATATGATTCATTATTCATGAAATAAGACACATTAATTCGTTCTTTTTCTCTTCTTATTTATAACAAATTTAATGTTAGTGTTTTCTTAGTTGTTTTAAACTTATAAGTGATTCTCTTCCTAACTGAAAAGAGAAGTCTCTAGTTATATAATAAGATTTGATTTTTTAGGGTTGAAGAAGAAACAAAAAAAATATACGAGAACATGGCTAAGCAAGAGGATGAGGAGAAAGCGTTGGTGATATGGAGCATCATCAACTGTCCGATACCCGATGGTCATGATCCTTGTCTTGTGGTTCCGAGAATACAACGGCGCTGGAAAAGTCAAGACGCGACCGCCCCTATGGTCCTCTCTCCATCATTGCCATCAGCAACAACCTAACAGAGATCCCTGGTGAAGACGTCATGAGGAAGCTTTCTTCCGCTGGAATCTCTCTTAAACATGCTCACAGTTAATCTTCTTTCTTCTCTCTCTCTTTCTTTTACTTTTAAGATTTTTTTTTGAGATTAGGGTTTGGATTCACAGCATTGCTTTCATTTTCTGAAGCAGGAGTTCAAACGGATATGTATCAGTGGGCCCGTAGGAATCCTCCTCTTGCTACTATAATGGTCATATCCGGTCATGGTGAACTGGAAAGTTTAGCTTCTACATTTTCTGGTCTTAAAAATAAAGGATACAGAATTCTTCTCACATATCATCAGCGAGACCCAGTTTTAGCCTCTCTGCCTAAACACTGTTTCTGGGAAACTTTACTGTCAGGTGTTCTCTCTCTCAACAACCACCAATTTTTTTTTTTTTTTTATTTGTCTTTAATAACCACACCAAAATTGTTTCTGAATTACTTTAAAACTTTTTTTTTTGCAGATGCCGATAATAATCTGGAGACAACAACAAGACTTGTTTTTCCTTACAGGTTGGACCATGGAACGGGTGAATTTCCCTGGTCTTGCTCAGTATGCCATTATGATGCCCCAAGCTTTGAAGATTTCACCAAGCATCTCAAGTGTGAAACACATGCATATTTTGTAAGCACATCTCTCTCTCTCTTTGCTGCTTTTATCAAATACATTTTTCATTGTCTTTATATTTTACCACTCTGGTTGTCAAGCAGGAGTGGGACAGGTATGCTAGTAAGAACAACGTGGATCGTACTAACCCTGCTAACTTGCAGCTTGGTCGCTCACCGGTATATATGTTTAGAACAGCTATATCTCATCTAGTCAGAACAAGTTGCTTTTTTTTTATGCCTCTAAGACTGGTTTCTTTGCAGGAGTGGGACTTGCTGGCTAAAGAAAGTATGTTGTATCGTTCTGCAATTCTAAAGCTGCGCGGCCCTTTTGCTCCTCCAAAGAGGAAATCAAAGATGTGGGTTGATGCTACAACATTTAAGTAACCATTCAAATTCTGAAGAAGAAGAAGAAGCTGGAGAATAGGAGAAGAGGGCCCATAGGGAGCCATTTCATATGGTTATCTATCTTATTAAAAATTTCAAAAAAAAATCTACCTTATTAAATCTTTATGTAATAAAAAAAGATATATATATAGGTCTTATATATGCATGGTACGTTAAATTAAAAGAACTTTACAATAGCCAGATGCAGAGAAATAAATCAAACTTTTTCTTTAAAATGGAGAGAAATATCTCAAGTTCTTTGTGATATACACTAAATACAAGCTGACTTGTAGACGCAGAGAGGCAGAGAGCAATACATTTATCTGCCGGAAGTAAATAAAAAAATTATAAAAACAGAACAGCCTAGCTAGTATTAGGGAGATATTCTTACCTAACTAGATGTTGTTCTTGATACAACTTAGAACCACTCTCATTTAATTAGAAACAATTATAACCGTAGTACTCTCATGAGGAGGAGTCAATCCAAGGCAAGCTGGAGAAGAAGGGAGGATGGCCCATGGGGTGTTACCATTTCATATGGTTAACTGTTTGGAAATGTTTTTGTAATAAAGTACTTTATTCTCGGTACTGTGTTATTATTAATTATGTTAAAGCATCGTAATTCAGTATTGAAAACCCACACACATCTCCAAAGTAAAACCATTCGCCTTATGTTAGGCATTACGAAAGTATCTCTACTGCTACTAATACTGATTAGTCTCTCACAAAGAATATTTAGATATTATTATATCAATATTTAAAGAGATAGGTGTATCAATTAGAAACTGGCATGCATATAGTTAGTCTCTTATGAAATATATATATCGCATAGGGGTCTGAACTTTTCCATGAAGAAATTGAAACTATGTAAGAAGATGAGTTTCTTGACACTGTGAAATGCAACCTAATGCATGTTTTCATCGGCAGATACACCATCCCTGCAATCTACATACACGGTCCAGTTCGTAATAGAATCAGCATCACAACAAACTTCCAATATCCATCTTCCAAGTCAAAGATCTGAACAAGTACATCTTCATGAGGAGCATCATCATCGTCGTCATCATCATTCAGTTCATTTCACAATGTACACAATTTTGTTCAAATCACTTTAGCTCTTTAGACTTTGACGATCAAATATGATATTAGATGATACATTGATACTACAACAATCACAATATATTTCAATGCAGCAGTTGTACACACAATTTCATAAATTATTCGGATAACGTACTATATATCAATTATCATCGGTCATCACCTATGGAATAATTTGCCACTTTTTATATGGTTGAAGTAAAAGCAGCTTCTTTTCTGAATTAAAAAAATGTCTAGAGGCTTCTTATATCTTATCATATCAACATCCTCTAGCTTTTCTTGCATTTGCTCACCTTTTACCATCTTTGGTATTAAAGTTTCCCTTTGAGCTAGGTCGAGAATTGAGGCTGTTAACTACATAATCAATTTTTTAAACAATTAAAATAAACAGTGTGATTCTAATTATTATTTTTACTCAAGTTTTATAAATAAGCCGTGAAGAGGGTTTTAGATACAACTAGTAAATATTAATCGAATAATTAGATTGAGAAACAAGAATTGAGCTCACATGTTTCCACTAGGACTTCATGTTTAACCGTCACAAATAGAGTTACGAAACTATCTAACTTGAAACACGATCCTCATGTGTACTTTCTAAGTGTTCCATAACTATATTCCCCTACCACTTCAATTTATTAAACAAAATAATCTAAATTATAAAAAAAATACATTACTAATTTACTATCATAATCATTTATTCATGCCTTTTTTATTATAAAACATAATCTCAAGTTTAGATTATACATCTAATCGGTCAGATAATTCATGTAACCGATTGTGTTAGCCATCTAATTAACGATCGTGATTGCATAATCACCTAGACAAAACTAGTACCGTGATAGAAAGAAAGAACATAAATATATTTTATACTGCATACTACTTAGATTTCATATCTAATTTGATATCAAAGCATTGTAAGTGACTCACGTTACATATCCATTTAACAAAAATGATATATATTTTTGTTAAGAGTTATGAATCAAGTATCGTGTGAATGGAATGAATTTATCAGGGTGAGTTCTAATTAAATTATGTGACGTTTCCATAAAAATAAATATATTATGATCAAACAATATTTATTTTGATTAAACAATATATTAGCTTACGAAAAGCTAACGTTTCTTTTCGATCTCTTCAAATTAAACGTGAACTTTCTTTCTTTCCTTCTTTCTTTCTTTCTTTCTTTCTTTTTTCTTCTTTATGTTGAGTGGCCTCTAAAATAAAAGTGAAAAAACGGATGAAGATAAAGATAGCCACAATAAAAGGAAAATCATACGCAAACAAACAATTACAAACCACTAAAACATAATAGCATTGCAACTTTTCTATTCCTTTTTACTAACATAACCTTCCTTTGAGCAAATAAACAAAAAAAAAAGTATATATGTCTATCTTATTGCACGTTACTTATTGCACGTTAGAACATGATTAATGAGGGTGTTTACAGGGGGGTGCTTAGCAAATAATTAATATAATAGTTGGTGGGATCCACACAAAACTAAGAACATGTGCTTATTCTGGTTAATTAAGCACCGGTGCTAGCACTGTTTCGCGGACCCCACTGATACGTGGCAGGTCGCGATTGGTTCGTTTTAAATTTTTTTTTTTTTTTTTTTTTAAATCAGAAGAAAAACCAGAAAAAAAGAAAAAAAAAATTAAGTCCTAGGGTTAATGGTGGTCTTACAGTCTCAACCATGTATGCCACGAGTCAGTTGCGTGCTACGACGTATCATTCTTTACATGCAATATATAAAGCATCGCAAATGAAACAGAGCTTGCTCACATCATTATTGAATTAGATACAAAAAAAACTCGAGACCAATGGCGGAGGATCAAGCAACGGCGGTGATGGAACCATCGGCGGTGGAGAAGCAGCCGGAGACGGCAGGAGCTGAAGCACCGACAGTGACAATAACAAAAAGGATGATGGTTGCTATCGACGAGAGTGATTCGAGCTTCTATGCTCTGCAATGGGTCATTGACCATTTCTCTAACCTTTTAATGACCACTGAGGCGGCTGAAGCGGAAGGTGGCTTGCTCACGGTGGTTCATGTGCAGTCTCCGTCCCATCACTTTGCAGCTTTTCCGGCTGGACCCGGCGGCGCAACAGGTCCGGTTCATTGATCTCTATCATCTAACAATTAAAAATTGCTCCACCAACATTAAATTAATTAAGTTATGCTGATATAAGTATATACCTACACGTAAATGAATAACCTATTCGATTTTAGTTTCTTACGTTAGTCGAAAAATTGAATAAAATAATTTCGTATAGAGAAAAACAACATTATTTCACATTTTATTTTTATGTTATGATGAACAACTTGGTTCTGTGAACGGATGTAAAAGCAGCAGTCTACGCATCTTCGTCGATGATAGAGTCAGTGAAAAAAGCACAACAGGAGGCCTCTGCAGCCCTTCTCTCGCGTGCACTCCAAATGTGCCGAGCCAAGCAGGTTACACACATCACTTTTCATACATATAATTCTATTAATATGCTTGTAGCTTATAATACTGAAGCCTATAACCATAACTTGGTATCTGACTGTTATAACTATGGTAGAGATTCAAACGGGTTTCTATGTTATCCTATCCATATGGATATGTGAAACATCATGAGTATAGCTAAAGGATTATTTCACATACAAAACTTGTGTCATGTAATTCAGATACGTACTGAAACTCTGGTACTTGAAGGCGAGGCAAAGGACATGATTTGCCAGGCGGTGGAGCAAATGCACGTTGATCTTCTCGTTGTGGGTAGTCGTGGCCTTGGCAAGATCAAAAGGTACGATACCTACATTTTTTTTTCTTTTTTTTTTCACTTTATTTCAGAACCGCTAACAAAATTTGTAACCCCTGTTTCAATTTGTTTGCTTTTATGCGTTTTGGAAGAGCGTTTATTGGGAGCGTTAGCGATTACTGTGCTCATCACGCCAACTGTCCCATCCTTATTGTGAAGCCACCAAAGGAGATAACTACTTAAGTAACAAGTTCTACATGTTTGGTATGATCATATCTTTGTGAGTTGTGTGCAAGTACGTGTGCGCTTAATAATGTTTAACATGAATGGATGTGAAATGTGATATCATGATTAAGTGAATGTGTCGAAGAGTGATGTCAGTTACATGAATCGGGTCATATAAATGCAGCTATGTAACTAGTAATATGTTCGGTGTTCACCTGTTATTGTATTATTCCTTGTAATCATATTGAAGAAGCTTTGTGATTACCAGAGTATCGTTCCCTTCCTTGTAATCATATGGATATCAATAAAATGTATCTATTCAAAGTAGAGTCCAGACAAAGTAAAATCAAAGAACAAAACATCTGAACTGAAACGCGGTTCCAATCTAGTTCAAAACAGAGCATAAAATTGATTTGATAAAATTATAACCCTCAGGGCAAAAGGAAACCTCCTTAACGATTAGCCTTGGCGACTCTCTCAATCTCATCCTTCTTTTTGATGGCATAGCTGCAAGAGTTTTCGATATGATTATTAGAGATTGACTGATAACACACACAAGAAGGCAATTTTAAAGAGGTGTGTTTACCTGTTGGAGGAGCCCTTGGCTGCGTTGATCAATTCATCAGCAAGGCACTCAGCAATAGTCTTGATGTTTCTGAACGCAGCCTCACGAGCACCGGTTGTAAGCAAGAAGATAGCCTGGTTAACACGTCTTAGAGGCGAGATATCAACCGCTTGTCTCCTAACAACACCAGCAGACCCAATTCTTGTAGCATCTTCACGAGGACCACTGCCTCAAGCAACAAAACAAAACAACCATGAGGAAAGAAACAAACACGTTAAGCTTTGTAATCAATCACAAAAGACTTTGGTACCTGTTGACAATGGCATCAATGATGACTTGAATCGGGTTGGCGTCAGTCAAGAGGTGGATGATTTCCATGGCGTGCTTGATGATCCTCGCCGCCATCAGCTTCTTTCCGTTGTTTCTCCCGTGCATCATGAGAGAGTTCGTGAGCCTCTCGACGATGGGGCACTGAGCCTTCCTGAATCTCTTCACAGAGTATCTTCCAGCTGTGTGGGGGACGAAGGTAGCGTGTTTAGCTGCCTGTACTCCAATGTAGTCAACAAGACTTATATCTGTGACCTACAACATATTAAGAATCACAAAACAATTGTCACTTACAACACTTCAAATGAGAAGAATCTCTTCATCCAAACAAAAGCTATACCACTAAAACTGTTATGAACCTGCTGAAACTGTTGATGCTAATGTGATTAGTTTGATATGATCAACACCTAAGCTAATGTGATTGTGATATCGCAAAAACCTAAAGAGAGAGAGAGAGAGAGAGTTGCATTATACTACAAAGGCCAGATTCCAACGCAAGTCTGATACATCAGCAAGGACTAAATCTCTCACGGAGGCGAGCAATCAAGGAGGCGAGTGAATCGGAAGTTACCGAAACGTCGTCGTAGATCCAGCGGTTGAAGAGCTTGACCTCGTTGGTAAGCTGCTGCTGAATCTCAGCGTCGATTTCGACGGCGGCGGCCATAGCTGTGAGAGAAACAGAGTGTGAGGCGAATCCACGTATAAGAGAGAGAGAGAGAGAGAAGTTGGTAAAAGAGGATCACCTGAGATCGTTAAGCGTCGCGCGGGAGAGAGAGAGAGAGAGAGCCGGCGGAGAGTGAGAGAACAAAAAATCTCTAGCAGCGGTTTATATATAGCTGGAAATTAGGGTTTTGTTTAACCAGAGTAATGGACCGGTTTAGTTAATGTCTTCCACGGTTTGTTTCTGGTTAGCTGGTTAACTTGCAGGACTATTCTTTTAAAATAATGGTAACTTAAATTTGGGTGAAATTTCTAAAGATAACTATTTTTAAGTTTTCGTCAAAAAATAGTAAATATGACCGATATATTAACTAAACTTAGAGTTAGGGTGGAATTTTGAGGATAAAATTTTAAATTTAAAGAAAAAAATTTCAAAGTAAAAATAAGTTATTTTAGTTATTTTTCTTATTGAAATTTATTTTATGACAAAAATTAAAAAAAAATATTCGAGAGAATTGCCCTAATCTTTTTTTGTTAGAACTGTATTAAATATATATTTTTTAATTAAATTCATGAAAAATTTGTAGAATAGATTAAGGTTTCTCAGGGGAAGATAGATCTGCCCTAGAAACCGAGGGTATATCTGTGACCCCCTCTGACGTTTAATTACATAATGACTGGCAACACATGCGAGAAAGAAGACACTATATATTGAAGAAGACGATGGCTAATCAGCTGGCTTCCTGAAGAGGTTCTAGGCAGCATCTTGTCCTTGCTTCCGACAAAACAAGCCGCATCAACATCTGTACTTGCTAAAAAGTGGAGGCATGTGTTTAGATTAGTTCATAATCTTGATTTCAATGATTATGATCATGTGCTGCCACCGGAAGAGGGTGGAAGAAGAAAGTGGGATTTGATCTGGGAGAGCTTCATGAAATTTGTGGATGCTTTCCAATGCGCTTCTCTAAAATGTCACTTTCGCGAGGAAAGCGAAATGGCTCATGTGAATGGCTGGATATGTGATGCCGTAGAGCGCGGTGTTTTGGAGATGAGCCTATATTTATGAACCACTTGTGAAGTCTTTCTGCCTTGTGCGCTCTTCACGAGCAAGACGCTGGTTAAGCTGACACTGGGGATCACATACTGATCTTGGGAACATTCCTCCAGATGTGTCTCTTCCAGCGCTCAAGAGTCTCTTCATCAACACCATCTTTTTCACTTATGGAGATCTGTGTAATGTGCTTCTTCCTGGCTGCCCAGTACTCGAAGAGCTGTCTGTCTGTACGTCACGTGAATTGTGAAAGAATCCCGTTCTGCATATCCAGTAGGAGCATCAAGAAACTATCAGTTTACTACAACTTTGAGCTTGAGACTGTGATTACAGATATGCCCGGCATGTCGTTTGACGCACCGAATCTTGTCTCCCTCGACTACTCAGATTATGCATTAGAATTTAGAAGAGTACCCACAAGTGGACTTGGAGTCCCTAGTCGAAGCTAGGCTGAATATTCAATATTCTAAATTAATCAAGAGGCCTGATATGTCTGGTCTCATTAATGGGATAAGCAACGTCCACACCCTGATTCTTACGCCTGCTTCTGCTGATGTGATTTCTCGATGTGTTAAACACGGACTATCTCTACCGGTGTTCAAGAATCTGGTTGGCTTATCTTTTCGGGGTGACAACAAACGATGCTGGAAACTGCTGCCTTACCTTATCAAACACTCTCCAAAGCTCTGTACTCTAATCATCCATGGTCTGGATGATTTCACTTGCGATGGTACCATGCATCTTGTCAAAGTGAAGGTGTTGCATGTTCTTGGCGGTGGAGGAAGTACTGCTAGAGAGTTGGAACATTTGATGAGTATTCTTGGGGGCGTTATGGTTGATGATGGTAAAATATTGCAAACTCATGACACTAGCTCGTTGGAGCTGCATCATCCAAGTGCAAGACCGATTTTGTTTCTTACTTATATCTAAGTCCTCTTGTTAATCTTTTAGTTGAGTCTTTATAGTGCAAGACCGAAGTTTATATTGATCGTGTTTGATGATGCATGATTTTTGTGTGTTTCCAAAATTATTATTATTTTTTTAATCGTGAAAAAAGGGACTAAGGTTTCTCAATATATTTTATTTTAATTTTGATTTAAGGTTTCTCAAACTAAACAAGCGCTTGTGTTTGCATTGGTATTTGGTATAATCATTCACTATTGCAAGATATCAAAATTCGAAAGGACACATACAGTATATATATCCACGTAGTATGTACATGAACATAATGATTTTGACTCAAGCTACAAACAAGCAGAAAGATATTTCCACTGTGATTGATTAGCTTCCTGCAAGAATTAAGAAAGTTTAGTATATAGTCCATTGTATACACACTCCATTGATCATTCACCTCATCATCGTCATCTCGTGGCAAGGAGTTGATGTTTGCATAAGTCCATTACCTTTGTGTTTGTCTTTTCTAATACCTATATCTACAAAAAGAACAACAAAAGTGTTATTATAAACTGATGAATATGGCAGTAAAATAAAGCATATAGTTGTGATTTTTTTCTTTTTGTGACATTATGCCGACCATACTTTGTAAGCATTACCTGAAAAAATCATACAAAAATCTCGTCATAAGGGGAAAAGAAAAACACAAGCTCCATGTTAAGTTTGGCCTGATGTCAAGACAAATTCGATACGGTTTCAGCTTGTGCTTTTGAAAAACCTTCTGAGCTCTTTAACAATGCTTCAACTTCATCAGAACCACGAGCCCTTGAGTTGATTGTCTCTGTTTCCTCTTCACTTTCATCTTGGCTTTTTTGGTTTCAGCTGATTTTTTTCTCTCTCTATTCCCTTCACCAATCACGTCATTGACTTCAGTGTCTAAACCTCTGGTTTCATTTGTTATCCACTGTTTTGTCTCTGCACTCTCTTTCTCCTCTCTATCTACCACAACTTCTGGAGCTTTGGTTTCAGTTCTCTCTGGCAAATCAGCTGCAGAGTTGTTGATGTCTCCCTTCTTTGATGAACTCGCCTATTTCTAAAGGCTCAAAAGCCTTTATTTCGCTTTCTTCTTTAACATTCTCTCTGCTATCTCAGCTTCTAAAACTTTCTTTACAACTCCTTCCATCATGCACCATCTACTTTGAGAGAGTCTGCTTAACCAAATGAACCATCTGTCTCTATTTGTCCTTTGATCTCAGCTTTTTCTAAAGCTTTCGTTTCTGTATACTAAAAGAAAGTGACGTTTGTTCGGTAAGAAAGTCGAGTGTTTCCTTCACGTTCATTTAACTTCGTTCTAATCGTATTAAAAAGGGGAAAACCTCAAAATTGTATTCTACACTTTAAACATGTTGAGTGTCTCAACTCTTGCAGCCTCGTTCAATGGCAGATTCTCAAAGTTATAGTATTTTACAACACTCAATGCCTCGTCACAAACAATATCTCTCAGGCCAAGGTGCTGTCAGCATACTCCATTGCCCTTTGCTTCACGTACTCCACTCTCTCCTCGTCACCAGCAGATTTCTCATATTCCAAAAACTTCTTGAATAAAAACTGTGAACACAAAAAGCACAAACGGGTTAAAACAATCTTCAGTAATCAAAACACTTCATAAAAAGGAGTTTTTTTTTGGCACGCACCTTCATCTTCTTAGGAGGCAAGCTCAAGCTAATGGCTCTCTCGAACAAAGATCTAATCACATCAACTTCTCCCAACCGGATCTCCTGTAATAACCAAACAAAACTTGCGTTAAAAAACACTAAAAGATGGCAAATGAAACAAAAGTTCTGAAGAAGTGGAATATAACGAACCTGGTCAAGATAAACACTCCACAAGTCTGTTCTTTTCGGGTACTCCCTAAGAACGCGTTCAAAAAGTGATCTCCCTCTGTCTGCAACTCCGCATTTGAACTCAAGAATAGCTGTCTGTGATATAAATTTAATGTGCTTATGGCGCGGAAGACATAGCAAGGCACGATTCACGACGGACTGAATGTTTTCCTCGTCCAGCTTTAGATAACTTTGTATCTTCCGTAACCAAACCTAACAAAGCATACATCCGGATAAAAGGTCGTTAAAAGAGTGAAGAACGAACCCTCACTTAAAGAAGATGACAGATCAAACAGCATGTACCTTGCAGGATTGCTTGAACTTCTTGATCATCTCATCAAGCAGCTTATCAGCCAATTTATATTGCTCTGTTCTCTCGTACACGCCCAAGAGGGCATTGTAAACTTTCTTCGGGTCACAGTATTGACGCGCTCTTTCGAAAACTTTCTTAACAGCTTCCTGGATACGAGAAACAAAAACGAGAGTAAGATAGCAATATATATAGGTAAGATTAAAACAAAAAGCTTTCGCTGGAGTCATGTGTCTACCTCTGGAGGACTTCCATGTTCATTTTCCAAATTGAAGTAAGCAACCCATATGTTTAGCTTTTCTTCTTCTTCACGAATATTTATAGTCCTCAAGGCCCTTCAGTAAAGATTAAGGATCAGGATAAAATGAAAATAGAGAAAATCACATGTCAAACACAAATGCTTTTACTAAGCAAGTACTAGATCTAGGTGTTACATCATTTAATATAATATAGAACCCAGCCAATATAATCGGTAGTGTCCCTCTCTTGCATTGCGTTTCCCTTTTTCTTGAATGATGCACATAGAAGTTAGGGAAAGTTACCTCTCAGCAATGGACCTGGCTTTCTCAATATCAGCCAAGCTGAGCATGAACGCCATATACTTAATCCAGACAAAGCTGCTATTTGGAGAGCTTCTAACCATTTTCTCAAACTCATCAGCACTCTCGGGAGCGTGATTCTCCAGCAATCTTCCTTCAGCAGCTTGTATCTTTTTCTCTCTACAAAAGAAAATGTTTTCAGCACAGGTTGAAAGTTGAAACCAAATATATAGCATCGTAGCTTTCAAATCTAGGAACTAAAGAAATAGCCAACCTTTCCTCCTTGTCTTTTTGCCTTTCCCTTCTCTTGCTCTTTTCATCTTTATCGGCTCCCTGTAGTTTCTGATTTTGATTCTTGTCAAGGTCCGCCTCCTCAATGTCGTCAAGGTCAACCTCAAGCGGAAGGATAGAAGCCCTTGACTCAACTTGGGCAATAGCCAGAGAAGTTCCACTGTTTGTTTTCTGGAACCCAAAATCACCAACTGCTGTAAGAACTCCCGACTCCGACTCATTGATTGGATCACATTCCATGTTGGCTTCATTAGCTTTTTCTTCAGAAAATGGCTCTGCCTTCTCATCATCGCCGTTCACAAAATAGGAACTCTTCATCCCAAGGGATATACGTCGCTTTTCCTCGTCCAGCTAAGGGCAAACACAAAAATGAAAAGAAACAACAGTTATATTCCATGGATACATAGACCAATGGCACCTTAAAACATGATAATGTAAATGACAGAAAAACTGCGTTCAAGTTAACTCCCAAATTATATTTACAGGGCTCTTAGCATAGAAGGATCAGTGGTTGTTAAGTAAAATACTACACATCACTAATTCTTAATGACAAAGGACTACATACTGATAGAGTGCGGAAGCAATATAAGTCAAAGATCTAGGGTTTGATCTAGAACTCAGGTAACTTGTCGTCGAAGATAGCTACGTTAACAAGGTTAAGGTCGCGTCAAAGCTCTTAGGGGCGCAAATACTCTTTGCAGTGCTTATGAAAGCTCTTAAGATAACTCATTATCTTATTAAAATCCAAGGTGCTTACAAAAGTCTAATAGCATCGCTATATATACTAGCGAAGAATGACCTAATCCCTAAGGGATTAATTAAATCCTTTTCCTAATAGAAAACATAATAGCTATTAAAAGGAAAAAAGCCAAAACAAAGAAAAGGGAAATTCCTTATACAAAAAGGAAGTTGTGATCCTTGGTGATCACAAGTTACGCTGCATCACATACCTTTAAAATCTTTGCGGTGACGCTTTCCCCAGCTTCATATCTGGCATGTATATCCTCGATATGATCATCAGAAAGTTGTGATTTATGACATAATCCAACCTACCACAAAACAAGAAAGATAACAATTAAAATCTGGCAAGTCCAGTTACTCCCTACGAACGATTTGGCAAGCAGCATACTGTTTGAAATATTAACAAATTTTAACATAACACAAAACAAGATCTTTACCATGCCCGTTTGGTCTATTTCAATGAACAAGCCATAGGCCTCCACACGTTTGATTCTCCCAGAAATTATGTCTCCAACATGGAATTGCTTCAGGTCATAAGATTCAGATTTTGGTGGCCCACCAGCATTTCCTTTCTTCAAAGTGACTTCTACCCGCTTTGATAACGGCTCCACATTTAACACCCTAAATTCAAATTTGTTAGAGCAGAATATACTGTATTACAGAATATCTGTTTGACAGGAAGTCTGCGTTACCTGCCAGTGACAAGTTTTCCTACTGGAAATTCATTTTCGGGATCCTTGACAAAAGTGTCAGATAAATTTGACAGTAGAACTTTTGCGTCGAGTGTTCTTGAAAGCATGATAAAACAACCTTTTGACATCGTATTCTTGACATAACCCTGTAAAAGTTTGAATTAACATAAGTTCTACCATAAGGAAAGTAATTGAGTTGCTGAATCATGATTATTAAGGCAAAAGTACCTCGATTCCCATATCAGGAGAAAGATCTTCAATCCTTTCAAAACGCTTGCAAACACTGACACGGCAAATCATCACCAGGTTAATACTAGAGTCAAGGCTGAGAGAAAGGCTGACGATGAGCTTACTAGCATTTGATTTAACTCTTAAAATCTTAAATCCATCTTAAAAGCAACGCAGACAGTAATGCTTGTTATAGGCAGAAGAAAAACTTACTTATTACTGGAAGCTTCTGAGAGATGGTCCGAACTCATGCCATCTAGTGATGTCCGTAATGACAGTTCAATTTGCAAAGTCCCTTTACTAGAATTGCTGATTTCTAAGACCTTGCATTTGACAAATTGGCCTTCATGAAGACCATCTAATGGATTGGAGACCCATGAATCGTTGATTTCAGTAAAGTGAACTCTCCCAAACACATAAGGACCTATTTGCACACGAAGTCCACCAACACCAGGAAGTATCTTAGAAATTCTTCCACCCAAAATGTCTCCTTCATGAATGAATAGAGTAGCATCATCACCGGGAATGCTACTGTCTAGTTTATCCTTTTTAGGCCCTCCATCATTGCCAATGCTTTTCTGGATATTCAGTAGTGGGCGCTGAACCAACCGTACAGTTTTCTTCTCTTTATTGTACGTCAAAACATAGCCTGAAACAGCTTTACCAATGGGAAAACGCCCCTCGAACTCCTCAAGTTCACGAGCTTCGCATGCAGTGTCTAAAATGAATATGCGTGCCGTCACATTGCGAGATATTGCCAACCAAACCCATTCTTTATCCACTTTGTAGACATATCCGCAGACACGCTCTCCAGAAACAAACTCAAGTTGTTCCCTCACTTCAGTCAGCTCACCAGAGTCTAATTGATATTGCAACATAAAAAGATATGGAGAATATGTAAGATACACACAAAAGCATACTTCTGACACATACACACAAAAGCATACGGAATTCATCACTTTTGATCTTAGTCTATAATTATTGAACTAATTGAAAATAATTTTGCAAACATAACAGCTAGATGAGGGCATCAAATAACATTTTTAATTGATGGATCTAAACATTTACACGAATTACACTTTCTCACAATTTCCTGGAAGATTTAGACTAGGGGGGAAGAACTCTTTAAAGTTTAAAACCTATAAGCATGTGACCGTTCTGTGATATATATTCCAAATGTGAGTCAATAGGCCATAGGTTGATGAAAAAAATTCAATTCTCTTGGATTACCTCTAAGTATTGCAGGCTTTACAGAAAGCTCCCAGAGTTTACTCTTTTTATTATCCGTATGACAGGGCTTTGCAACAACCCTTGCAGACACTGATTGACCAACTCTGAATTTGGCAAAAGGTTCTTCATTTGTACCAACATCATTCACCTATCCAACCAAGAGTTGAGTCATATACGCAAATTTTCGTCCACCCAACATTGAAGAATGAACATTAATATCTAAAATGATGTAATGTAAGAAAAACCACCTCCGTTATGTGGATTCTTCCTCGGAAACTTTGGCCAAAGTTTACTCTTACTTCAAAAGGCTTAATTTCAGTAATCTGAGAAAGCAAAAGATGTTAGTCTGACACAGTAGAAGTTATGGTGGGATAGGTACTTGAAAAGTCCCGTCAACCTACATTTTCTATTCCTATTCTTTCTTTGTTCGTTTTCAAGTTCATGATTATTCCCCTTTGATTACCGGATTGTTTTGTTTACTCCTTTAAATACATTACGTATAGAAAGACATATGAAAGTAGGACATTAGTACCTCGGCTTGGACAACAGAACCAACTTCACAATTGGTTTTCTTCTTTGCCCTCTTAGACGATGTCTCAGAACTACCGGAAACAGAGTCAAGAAGTAAAAGCAACCTCCCGGACGTCAAAGGGTTTTGCAGAGCCTCAACAGACGCAACAACACTGCACGCCTCAACAGACGCAACAACACTGCACGGAGAAAATCAATAAAAGAACTTAGCTATGATCTAGTAGCTACACCAATAAGGACAGTACGAATATTGCTAATCAACTCCACATTTTTATACCAATATGGGGTATAAAATTCATGAAAAAGGGGAGCAAAAATAACAAATAAAAGATTATATAACAAATGGATAATGATCACCTTTGTCCAGTGGAAAACTGTTTCACTGGTAACTTCTGTGTGTTATAGTCTGATACTGCCGCATATCCAATAGAGTAATTATGTTCTGGAATCGACAAAATCTGGAAAAAGTGGCAACTCTGAGTGAGTAACATGCAATAATCATTAACTTAATGCAGTAAAGCGCTTACCAAGTATTGCTCCTTCACAATCTCTACAACAGCGCTGACCCTCTGGTGGATTTCAAGTTCCTTGGAAATACCTCTTTTACGTTTCTGAAACAAAAGAAAAGATACAATGTGTCATAAGATCCATCCACAGTAGCTCAATTTGAACTCAAGCTAACAAAGATGGGCTGAAAGATAACACGAATAAAGCAAAACTTGGCCAGAATAAATCTTATTGAAAGAAACCTTTTTTGACTGACTGTTGGACACCTCTTTGGCTGAGCTGTTTATGAGCTCAGGCCTCAAAGACAAATCAACTAGTCTCTCTGCCCTAGAAATATCAAGAACAACTGCTTGGACAACAGAGCCGTTTTCCAAACTAGTTCCACCCACTACAAATAAGAAACACAATGTGTAAGACAGAGGCAAGGTACAGATGTGTTAATAATGTAATGCAACCCATAATGACTTACAATGATACTTAGGTATAAAACCAAGGACATTATTAATATTGTCAAAATTCACCACCAAACCAAGGTCATTTTTATCCTGTACGGTTCCCTTGATCAAACTCCCAATAGAGAATTTCTCAACCCAGCTACACTCGCTTTCAGTAACACCAGATGATTGCAGGTTCGAGATCTGGACACATGAAACAAAGTAAGTTAGAAATCAATCCTTCTTTAGAACACTTGATGTACAGTGCTACTCAAAGTTATACAGACAGATCCAAAAATTCATAACCCAAGCTCAATTTACAGTGCAATACACAACGGGTTACATAAAGTCCCAATAAGAACAGAAAGTATGTCCCAAGATCACTACCTTCTCATCTGTAAGGAAATACTCTTCAACAAAAGAAGCATCTACAGAAGCACAAGATGACTGTTTCAATGAAAGAGTCACCCTGCTCTTTTCTTGATTGACCTACAAAAAATATTGCAAATGATCAAGATTTCATTATATCTTCAACAAAATAAATGTAGGGCCCTGAGTTCAGAGTTCACATACATCAACTATATTAGCCCGAACCGATTGTCCAACAAAGAAGGACTCTGAGAGATCTGCCCTGGGTTCGTCAATTGCCTTTAAAAAATAAAATGGAAAAAACTTCAAGAAACAGTATGCGAACAAAAATTTGATAAAGGAAACGCATAGTAAAAAACACTCCACCTTGCTTCTCGGGGCGAAACCAGTCAACCGACCCAGGAAACGGACGAAACAGCCATTCTCAATCAGGTTACAAACATAACCCTGTGTACAAAATTCATAAAAATAAATGTGACTAAACAAACAAATAAAATTCGACTGTACATTTCAAAGACGCAACTACTCACATGAACCACTGAGTTTGGCTGGAGCTGACTTAAATCCGAAGGGAGCTCTTCAGCAAACTTGATGAGAGAATATTTTGAGGAGAGAGCCAAGTTATTGCCTTCAATGTCTAAGATACACAAAAATTATTCCCTGTCACTATTACGTTTCTTCAACCACTAAAATAGTTAAAACTGTAACAGTAGTACTGCTATCCTGTAACTAGATGGATCATAAAAACATTTTTCATTCAACGACCGTCGGCACTAAGAAAGCCTTAAACCATAGACGTCCTTTAGATGTGTTAAGGATATAGGAAAAGAAACAAGTCTAAATTTTAGCAAGGATTATTGAAAACGTACCTATTACCAGCAGCTTATCAAGCTCAAATCCAGGTCTTAAAAGTGATATCATTAAATTTGCTTGGTCTACATCACAAAAAGAAAACTCAGAGACAAATGAATAAAACTAAAACTCAAAAGATACGCTCATTTAGGAGAAAACACGTACCATGATGATCAGCTAAATGTTCTGCAAAAATTGTACCCTTCAGAAGACCTTTGGATTTAACATGGACAGTGACTGCCTGAGGAGTTATACTATCAATTACCCCAGATACAATACTACCTAACTTGATTGAATCGTCTTCAGAAACGCTGTCGGAAATTATGTGCACAAATGTGAGATGCAGCATTTAATGATATTACAGCAGCCTTGAACGCAACACGATTATCACATAACAGATTAAAAGGGAAAAACCTTGTTGGCTTCATCATAAAACTGAGGTTGATCCTTCGAGTACCATGAACCGCACTGGTAACTCTACATTTGACAACCTCCCCAATATGAAACACTGAAGCGGGATCACTTCCAGGCTCTAAACCAAGTTCAAATCTGCTTAATCAAAGTATGTATAGCATATTAGACTAAGATCATCAAAATAGAGAAGATAAACCAATGCCTTTATGATGGAGAAAGAAAAAATCATCACTAAAAAAAGAAACCAGAACAGTAAGTCAACGGCACAGAAATGCAACAACGAATGCAGTAATTACCTGGCAACAAATCCTTGCACTCCATTATAGAAGCGAACAAAGCATCCATTCTTTTCAATCTTTGTTATCCAGCCATGCGTCACTAGTCCTTCAGTTGCATCAGCGTAAGAACTCAAAATCGGAAGTTTAGACTTAACCTGCAAAGAATATACATATTACCTCCACTAAGTGAGAAGAGGCTCGAATTGGTAACAACCAGAGACGTAATATTAACATATATGTTTTGTACGAATTGACTAGTTAAATAGCATTTCTCCACTCCTAACCTCCAAATAAGATACAAGTTCGGAATAAAAGTTCCTACAAATGATTTTATAGCTAACTTGAAAGGCTAAATAAAGAAGGAACTTAGTTTCTATTTAAAACTGAAGTGTAGCAAATGATATCTAAAATCAGCAGAAGGAAATAAAACAAGTAATGATAATAGAAACAAGATGCATTCTATCACCTATTTTACAAGAGGAAAATGATTAGATATTAACAACAAAGCGAATTCAGTAACTAGACACATCAAGATCAAGGAATATGCAAACAATGAAACAAAGTCAGCTCCACTATCAGAAAAAAACTTACAAGTGTTTTCTTGCAGGTAACAGTTATTCTCTTTGATTTGCAGCCCAGCACACGAAATATTAATTCAGCTCCAACCTGAAAGAAGAATCACAATTTATGCATGCCCAGCAACATTGCAAACCAAATGGTGTAGGGTCAATCTAAGGAGCCGACCTTGAACTTCTTCCTGGGCTTCCTAACTTCAAACTCAGACATATGCTGAAGTGGGCACATTGCTTTCAGACCACCCGGAAATTGCACAATGGCACCAAATGTATCAACAGATATGACTTTAGCCTTCGTCACCATGCCAGGCTTGACATCTGAGTGGGTGAACGCTGGACCTTCAAAGGCGCTTTCCTGCTCATACAAAGAACACCAAAAGAAAGAAAAAGTTACACCGAAAATCCACAAAGGTAAAAGAAACATACGTGTCCTAGAAAGGGAAATAAATATATGATTGTACATCAAACTATCACTTAATTGGCATTTAGATTAAGATGCTCGTACGATGCAAAGAATCAGTAATAAAAGAAAGGAAGATGCTTCTCATGCCAACGATTGTTAAAGAAAATAAAATCTGTTAGCACGTCTGGCAGTACACTACCTTTAAAGTCCCTATGGCCAACCCCTCTATCTGCTTAAGGCCGAGGACTCGAACACGGATGCGGCTTCCTTCCTTAAACTTCTTTTCAAGTTTCTTAACTTCATCTTCAGCAGCGTCATATGTCTGCAATTACGGTATATCTAAGGTTAAGAAGGATATGAGAGCATTAAATCATTTAAAAGAACAAGGCCCAATTGGACATACGCTAACATATGCTGGCGTTGAAACAGGCTTAGAAGGGAGCTCAAGAAGAAGGCCTGATTTATCAACACGGACAACTTTTGCTTCGTCGAATATGTCTCCGCTGGAGACATGCTGGAAAGAACCAAACACAAGTTTTACAAAATAATTTTATAAAAGAACAAAGATAAGCAAATGCAGGTAGGTCCACGAAGACCACACACAGAGAACAATGCTGTATTAAGGTATCAAAGTGACGAACCAAAATTGTGAGATAGTGATTCAGCATTCGGGTCAAGTTGAAGCATACAAATATAAGTTTGAAATCAGCAGGTGTAAGAAATGCTGGTGTTAAAATAAATGAACCTAATTTAAACTAAAAAAGTAGGCGACAATCAAGGTCTGTTACTATCATGTCACCATTATATTTTAGTGGAAGCGAAGGGACAGTAGATGCTTACCAGAGGAGGAGCCTTGTTGCCAACAAGATGTGGGTTTAACGTCAAACCAACAGCTCTAGTTGATGGATCGATAAACAACATTCTAGCATTAACCTGAAAAACAGTAGGAGCATTTGGTGCAAGTTATAGACCGAAAAGAGAAAAAAATATCTTTCACCAAAGAAAATAGACCAGAAAGTCAAAACAATCAAACAAATAAATAACTGCCAAGAAATAGAAATTAAACACTTCCAAAACTCCGTTAATCAAAGAATTCAAGTTGACTTAAAAATAAGATAAAAAGAAACGTAACCATTAGATACAAACACCTACGATTCTGAGCAACGAGATATCATTCTGAAGTAACTTTGTACCCACAAGCTTTAAAGATTGAAAGGGAGTTTCCAGCTTAAAAATACAGGACATAGTTTGTTCTTAGACAACTGCTCTGTACATGCTCTGACAACCTAGATTTTTCCTATTCATTTTTAGACAAAGACGCAAACCTGAGACTTCACAGAAATGTAATCATATGCTTCTGTATGCCATTACTAAATTCGATCAAGGTAGGGAAGTCACAGATTTAGGGGTGGCCCAAACTAACACGACAGTGGGACTACAAGATCAGCAAACTACAATGAGATTCATAATAAAAGCACAACAAAAAGAAATGAATACCATCTTAGTCGGATTATATTCATCCTTCCAGCTCTTGTTACATAATGGATTTTGTAGATGGAATAGATCAACCTGCACATAAGTGAGAATTGTTCCTCAGAAACGTCACAGAGACTTTATGTTAACTACGACAAAAATAGTTCCAGCTTAATCAATAACGCACACTACCAAAATCATTGGTAACTCACCGTTCCAGTAAAGTACATAAGAAATCCTAATAGTAATCCATTCTCAAGGGCAGACTGAACACGGGCATTAACCATCATGCCTGGGATGAGAAGATCGAACGACATCCCACTCAAATCCTTAGTCTGCAAAATGGTAATCACGAGGTTAAGTTTGTTTAAATCAAGGAAATTTAACTGCATAATTTAGGAAGTACGAGGCGTACCACACACTTTGCCACTGAATCTGGGTCAGAACTAAGACTAACAATTTTACGTTCTTTATCAATATTTGTAACCACGCCCTGAATAAGCTGTCCAGTCTTTAACTCCCGAGTTCCTGGAAAATTCAGAAAATGGTACATAAAGATTTTTAAGATGATCGGAATCAGAATAACCAGAGAGCCAGGAAGTTGCAAAGAAAAATCAAAGGCGTCCAAAAAGTTTTTTTCGGAGATGCATTTATTTTAGTTGGACATAGACAATTCATGATGTACGTTAGAAGGTACATTGAATATCATTCGCCAGATGAAATCAAAAGAAAAAGTTCTGTGTGAATAAGAGAGCAAACAGAGCAGTAGGTCAATGAGATTTAGTACCTTCATGGCTTTTCTTGATAAATCCTGTGATAGAAGGCATTCCAAATTGAAGGATATAACCATGATCTTCCACGCTTTTCACATTTGCAGTAACTACCTGAATAAGCATTATGGAAAAGAAATAAAGGACGATTATTTTTCAACAGCAATAAAAACTGAGTTGGTACTTGGTAAAGATACGACCCCATTAAGAAGATAGCAGAAGATCAGGATCACTATAGCTGACTTTCATCTGAAAACTGTTAGCCTCTGCTAGCGTAATAAATAACCTCTTAGCTCTATTAGCCATGAACTCTTACAGCTCGTTTTGGATCTTTGGATAGCTTTGGCTATGCAAACATACTTGAATACCAGTATCCACAAATACATATGAGAGTCTTACAGAAAGGCAGAGCTCCGAAGAAGTAAACATTACAAAATAAAAGGAAAATGAAGCAGGCATTGACATACCATCCCAGGTTGAAAGGAATCCAAACTGAATCCCTTGTGCAATAAAGAAAGTCGCAATGAAAGCCATATCTTTCTTTTCCCCGCCTCCTTCTTATCATCATCTAACTGCAACACAATGCAGGGAACAAGCTGACCCACAGAAAAGATGTCTCGAAGGAGTTCATTTTCATCGTCCTGGTTGAGAAAAAAACTCAATTCAGATTGCAGAAAACAAAACGTAAAAAAGTCAAAATGACCAAATGAAAGGGAGTATAGACAACCAATTATAAACCACAGCTAATACCTCAGTTCCGAAATCTGTAAAATCCAATGCCTCGCTTGCGCGAACTAAACCACGTAAGCCCCCTGGAAGACTCACTACAATATCTTTCTGGTTGACCTCAGTAACAACCCCCAAAAGCTTCATTCCGGCGGAAATATTCTGAACATAAACCCAATTAAACGTCAGAACAGAAAAAGTAGAGAGGTAATCTGCTTAAGAAAATCTTCTAGGAAAGTAGCATCATGTAACCAATGGTATAAAAGAAACAACTTAAGAGTAGCTATATTCTCCAATTCTAACTAAAGATCTTTACAGGTTCATAGTTCAATACCTTAATGGTAATCTTATTAGCATATCTCGGCCGTTTCCCAGTTAAACCACCGTCAAAAAGAGATCCCAATTCGTCTACATCGCTAGTGTTTCTCTTCTTAGGTTTCCCTCCTTTACTCCTCTTAGCAACACGCTCATCAGCGTCAAACTCAGCGTCGACTTCTTCATGAATCTTCTCACGCTCTTTCTTGCTCAGAGAAGAGCCTCCACCTGACCAATCAATTCAACGAAATGTGATTTCGCGAGAACAAACTGAAGAACGGATTCAATACTATATCTCTCGAGAGAGAGAGGGGAGAAAGAAACAATACCTCGAGGGAAGTCGGGAACCTCTTCGAGCTGCAGAGCCATGGCTTCAGACCTTGCAGCGACATCGTCCTTCGTCTTTTTGAACGGTTTCTTCGATGATTTGAATGCCTTTGTTGAATCGTTGCGTTTTCCGCTTGGAACTCTTTTCGATGGAGCCACCATATCTCTAATGGCGGAGGCAAAAAGATTTGGGAGTTTTGCTGTAAGGGGGTTTAGTGTTAAGCTAAGGAGAAGAAGTTTTTAGGGTTTTTCGAGTACCTCCCGGGTCTGGAGTTTTAACCAGAACTTTAAAAAAAAAAGTTGATTTGTAATAAGAAGTATGGGCCTATATGGGCCTTGTTTTAGATAAATCAATGAAGGCCCATTGTAGAATATTCTGAACGTTTCCTTTTGCCATGTGAGTTGATTTCAGAAGGAAAATTTTAGTAAATTTGAATCAGAAATTTAGTGGGGGGTTAGGTTAGTCTGGTTGTTATATTTTAATGAATTCATAAGTCCAAAAAAATATCATATATTATTGTATTAATAATTTTAAAACATTTATAAAAATCTGATGTTATTTAGTTTTACGGATCTACTTATGGATTTTGATTTTCTAGTGTATTTGATTCATATAGATTTTTTTTGTTAAAAATATGAATTCGAAACAAGTTTTATAAAGAAACTGAAATAATAAAACTACAGTTGTTAGATTGAGAAATTTTGAAATTTATAAAGATTTGCAAATTTTATATGAATTTTCAGTTCAGCTAAAATGCATATTCCTTATGTGTTATTTTGCTTTGAGTTTGCAAAGATATATTAAGAACTGAATCAACTGATGCATCACCTTATTTCATTTCATTTCATTTCGTTTCTATAATCTGAAATCTACATCACGTGTAGGAAACTGATCAAACGTTGGAGGAGAAAGATCGTATAAGGTAATCTTTTGTTTTACTTAATTTTTTAGTTATATATTCCCCTACAAAACAGAAAAATCTATCATCATCTTTTGTCCTTAAAACTAACCAATCTTTCATTCCTCTTATAAAAACAAAACTCACATACTTGTCTCCTAACGATAAACTAATAAGCAAATATAAAAATCTTTCTTGGTTTACTTAATCTCTTTCTATTTAAGTATATTCTTGTTGCTCATCACAAAAGGTATGTTTTCTAGGTTAAGTACATTGCAAGTCACCAGTTTCTTACCCAACAAGTTTCTGTTTTCTCAAAAGAAATGGAATGGCCAGTTTACTTTCTTAGTCTAAAAATGAACCTTTCTCTATTTCTTATTTCTTAGTTTGTGATGGAAGCTCTCTTCTTGAGTTATTCTTCTTCCTCCATTGCTGCGTCAATCAAACTTTCAAGATTACACGACCGTCGTGACTGGTGCACTTTGTTAAGGGACAAGAAAAGGGTAGGACCCACCTGGTGCCGCGTAGGTGGTGGTGGCGGTGATGGGAGAAACATCAAACCAGAGAGGCCTATTAGGGTCTCATCGCTTTTGAAAGACAGAGGTCAAGTATTGATTAGGGAACAGAGTTCGCCTGCTATGGACGCTGAGACATTGGTTCTGTCTCCTAATGTCAATGGTACAGCCATTGAGATGAATGGAGTGAAAACTCTGATGCCTTTCAATGGTGCTGCTATGGTGGGGATCAAACAAGGACTTGGCATCGTTAGTTATCTCCAAGGGAAGACGTTTCTAATCACTGGCTCCACTGGCTTCTTAGCTAAAGGTACGTAACAAACTTATACATGGCCGGTTTTTAGATTTTGGGGAGATTACCAGCAATTTAATAAAGGTTTATATAATTTTTAAAAAAAATATTTGAGGTCTATATATATATATATGTAATTTTTTCCTAAAATTTGGGGACCATAGGCCAATGTTTCACCAGCATGTGATCAAGACCGGCCCTGAACTTACATATAAATTTGTAATATTCCATAAATATGTCTTTACATCATTCCCCATGTGATATGTCCAGTATTGATAGAGAAGGTCTTGCGAATGGCTCCTGATGTTGGGAAAATATATCTCTTGATTAAAGCCAAAAACAAAGAAGCAGCGGTTCATCGGTTAAAGAACGAGGTAAGTTCATCTTCTTTTTGATTCCTGATTAGTCTAATTTTTGTTTCATGTTATGTGCATAATGGTATCCTATGGGGTTGCTGCTTTTTCAGGTGTTAGATGCAGAGCTTTTTAAAACTCTAAGAGAGACTCATGGGGCATCTTACCAGTCTTTCATGTTAGACAAGCTTGTCCCTGTGACAGGAAACATTTGCGATTCAAACATTGGGCTGCAAACAGATTCAGCAGAGGAGATTGCAAAAGAAGTTGACGTAATTGTCAACTCTGCTGCCAATACAACCTTCAATGAAAGGTTATTAGATTCTGCGCTTCTAGTTCTCTTGTTTTGTTATCTAGATAAAATCATTGTATGATCTTGTCTTACTAATCTTGGAGGAGATTGTAGATATGATGTTGCTTTGGACATAAACACACGAGGGCCTGGTAATCTCATGGGATTCGCCAAGAAATGCAAGAAACTCAAGCTTTTCTTGCAAGTATCCACAGGTATGTGAATGGGAAACAAAGAGAGCTAAAGTGTTTTGGCTTCTTCATTTGAAAAAAAAAATCATTGGTGCAGCTTATGTGAATGGACAAAGACAAGGAAGGATCATGGAGAAGCCCTTCTCGATGGGAGATTGTATAGCTACAGAGAACTTCATGGAAGGTAACAGGAGAGCATTAGATATCGATAAAGAGATGAAGCTAGCTCTTGATGCTGCAAGAAAAGGGACTCAAGATCAAGATGAGGCGCAGAAGATGAAGGATCTCGGTCTAGAGAGGTAGTAATCTAAATAATAAATATTCACCTTTGACTATTGCTACACTCTTAAACACACAAAAAAAAAATGAAACAGGGCAAGATCATATGGATGGCAAGACACTTATGTTTTCACCAAAGCAATGGGAGAGATGATGATCAATAGCACTAGAGGGGACGTACCTGTGGTTATTATAAGGCCTAGCGTCATCGAAAGCACTTGCAAAGACCCTTTCCCTGGATGGATGGAAGGAAACAGGTAACTTGTATATATATGTCACATGATGTATAGATGTGACTGTATACATAACAAAACTAATTCTTAATCTACAAAACAGGATGATGGATCCTATAGTGCTGTGTTATGGAAAAGGACAGCTCACAGGGTTCTTGGTTGATCCAAAAGGAGTTCTTGATGTGGTTCCGGCTGATATGGTCGTTAATGCGACATTAGCTGCTATAGCAAAGCATGGAATGGCTAAGGCAGATACAGAACCTGAGATAAACGTGTATCAGATCGCTTCTTCAGCGATAAATCCTCTGGTTTTCGAGGACTTAGCTGAGCTTCTTTACAACCACTACAAATCTACCCCGTGCATGGACTCGAAAGGTGTTCCTATTAGGGTGCCTTTGATGAAGCTTTTCGACTCCGTTGATGATTTCTCGGATCATTTGTGGAGAGATGCTCAAGAACGGAGTGGCTTAATGAATGGTATGGACTCATCGGATAGTAAGATATTACAGAAGCTTAAATTCATATGCAAGAAATCTGTTGAGCAAGCCAAACACCTTGCCACTATTTATGAGCCATACACTTTCTATGGTGGAAGGTAAGAACTAAGAACTTTAATGATTATATGACCAAAACGAAAAACTTTGAATCTTTTTGTTTGTTTTCTTTTTTTTTTGATGAAGATTTGATAACAGCAATACACATAGATTAATGGAGAATATGTCTGAAGAAGAGAAGGTTGAGTTTGGGTTTGATGTTGGAAGCATTAACTGGAATGACTACATTACAAATGTTCACATTCCCGGTTTAAGAAGACATGTTTTGAAAGGAAGGGCTTAGGTCAAATCTTTTCTTTGATCGTTTTTCTATGTCTAATCGTGTTATGTTATCTAATATATGATTTTAAATTGTAATAATTTGAAAGTAATAATTTATCTCAAGTTTACCAAAGTCTAATCACGATCGAACTCGAAGGGATCCAAAACGAACCTAAAACGTGTCTTCTAAGTTTAGTGCAAACGTTATTTTATAAACAAAACTGTTACATGCAAGACTTTTATGAAAAGTCTATATAATATTTCAGAAGTATGAGAGGGAAAACTCAGAATTCCCAGTAAACATAGTACAGAAGTTAGCATGATTAATGGGAAGTTCTTAGCGGAATATAAGAACCCGTCTCTTCACTTTTAACTAAAAAAATTAAGAACCGGATTCTTAGTTTTTTTAGTTAAAAGTTAAGAGACAAGTTATTATATTTCTTAAGTACCTCATCTTAAGAACCTCTCATTAATCATGCTTTAATTAGAGTAGGCAACATGAAACCCATCAACGTAGATGGGAGAACAAAAAAGATCCAGTAGTAACACAACGGTATCTTATATAATAAAGGAGATTTGCCTCTCTCCTCCTGCGTCCACGTCAGCAAGGAAGGAGGGGCAAATCGCGACACGCCAGCACAGCACCCTCTCTCCTGCGTTTAAAATGTCATTTACGGATCGTATATTTTGGGCTTTGTCGTTTGTTTTGTATTATGTATTTTTTTGGGTTTTGTGGAATTTTTAATATTTGGACCTTGGTATGTTTGGCCCAGAGTTAGATATATTATGTTTGTGTATCGTCTTCAACCCCGACGTCTTCTAAATCCTAATCTCAGCTTCTTAGTCATACACCACAACTGAGTAACGGCTTCACCACTTTATGCTGAAGCCATAAACCTTACATTTAATCTTAGTTAAGTCGAGCCCCACTACTTCTCATTACTTCACAACCTTCGATCTCTTCGGTTTCTTCGCGATTTTGGATCTATAAATAGGCAGCTCCTTCTTGATGGTTCTCACAGATTCATTACTTCTTCCTACTTAAAACTCATACAAAATCCTGCATTTCTTCACACTTCACTGTCAATTGGCATTGCATAGGAAAACCGATGTGGTCTTCAAATCACGACGCTTCTGGACCACACCTTCTGTAACAGTTGCCTTTACCAATCATCTGTGAAATTAAACAGATCACGGCGGTTTCCCACATTTTACAGTCCGACTCCAGCCCACTTCTCCAACAGATCTCCGACGATTAATAGGAACTCCGCGACTAAGAAATTCTTCGAACGGCCGTTTCCTCCTCCGTCTCCGGCTAAAACCATCACAGCTGTTCTCACGAGACGCACGGCTCCTGCTTTGCACTCAATGTCAACTCGACTTTCACACTCCACCAAAATTAGACATAATGTTACAAAGATCTACGACTATATCTCCAAGTCATTTTGTCGCTATTATTTATTGTATCAATTTAATTGGTTGTACATTTTACAATGTCTTACACTACAAAAAAAGAATGAATTGTATCACTTAATTTATATCACAAAATAAAGTGATTCTATTTTATATCATTTTTGTAAATGAGACAAATATATAAAAGTTAGCATCATTTATAAGAAATTGATGTTTTATTAAATTATTTGGCATCAATTCAGTAAAATGACATATTTTTGTTGTAAGTTGTATCACTTTAACAAAAAATGATACTATTATATAAAGTTATATCAATTATATAAATGATGTATTTATTTTGCTGTTGACATCACTTATTAAGGTGATACTTATAAATAAAACCGATCCTAATAATTTTTTTTATATATCATATATAATTATGTTAAATAATTTCAGTTACAAGAACTGATGTAACAATCACAAAACCAAATAAAACAACCCACTAAAACCAATCCGTTTAAAAACTATTATAAACTTCACAATCCAAACATTACGTGAAGTAGTTACTGATATATTCTTTGGGTTTGTTCTGTTTTTCTGTAATTCAATTAGTATTTATTTTATAACTGTTTACCTCAATCAAAAATCTTCTTCTCTATCATGATCCATATTTCATGAGTTCTTCTTCTTCTCTCAATTTTAAACTTTTTGTTAGTTTAAATTTTTCAACAAATATTATTCATTTCTTTCTTAAATTGAATTAACGTCTCCGGTCTCTCTCTCTCTATATATATATTTGTTTTTGTACATTGTCGAGATTTCAAATTGTGATGACAATGAGGTGTTTAAAGAAAAAAATGATGATAATATCTAAGGAAGAAGATGATGAGACATGATGTGTCTAGGGTTCTTGGTATTTTGAAGGTATTATAAACAGATTTGACTTTAGAATAAATCTTAGTTATGTGGCAACTCTTTTTCCTAAAGATTGGTACTATTGTTGTCAGCTTTCAATAGCAATTGGGTTTGATGCCGGAGTATTGTCGTGTCTGGAGCACATGCATGAAAGCAGAATAGTGGTCTGAAGATGAAGAGTACATGACTGTCTCATGTTGTCTGAAGTATAAATTGGAAAAGTAGGAGCAACAAGCTTCACTTCATGATGGAAGATTGAAGATGGAAATAAAATTCAAAGAACAAGAAGGAAAAAAAAAAAGAATTTAGATAGAAGAAAATCATGATCAGTTATTTTTAACTATTTTTTTCTCTAAATTCATCTATTTTACTGATTTATCTGTAAAGCTTCTTTAATTTTTTTTTCTCGTCAAATTATACTTTCAGTGGAAAAGAATAAGAAATAGTCAATGCAATTAATTTTTTTATTTTATTTATTGACAAATTTATTTACTGTATAAGAATAATTAATAATATTTAAATTTAAAATTATAAAAATATAATCATTAAAATAATTCCGAATTTTAATATTTTTAATTTTTAATAATTGATAAATAATAAATAATAATTTATTGAAATCAATTATTATAATTGATGTTAACACTAATATAATTGATGTTAACACTAACATCATTTAAAAAAAAACTGATGTAAGTTTTAGAATCATTTTTTGCAATTGATATGTATTTAACATCACTTAAAAATTGATGCAAATATTCAAATTTTTAACATCAATTATTAGGACAAAGATCTCATATGGCCTAAATGTCCAAAAAAAATCTACACCACCCAAAAAAAATCCGTGTGACCTCTTACAAGTTGATTTACTTATTTAGCCTTAATGAAATAAATAAAAAATTAATTAAAATTAAAAAAAAAATCTCAAAACGGAGGATTCCAAAACGGATACGATCTCAACCGCCGGATCTCCTCTCGAGATCGCCGGACCCTCTCTGCCTCGAGACCGCCAGATCTCCTCGTCGCTGCTCCACCGTCTCGAACCGTCTGCGGCATCATCTTTTCTTATCACCGTCACGAGCTCATCCTCATCGTCTGTGTCATCACAATCTTTTCTTATCACCGTCACAAGCTCATCGATCTTCCAAAAACGATCAACTCATGTTAGTTAGGAAGAAGCTTAGGTTGAGGACAAACAGATCGAACGAATCAAGCTTGCAAATTGGGAATTGGTCGCTTCCTCCACTTTCATGGATCGAAAGATCCAAAGCTTTGCTCAACTTTGAGCTTTTTGTAGAATTGGTCCCTGCACTTTGGATATCTTTGTTTGTGGCCTCAAACTTCTAAAAGTTATAGTTTTTCTCCGCTATTTCGCCCCAGAACTTCTGATTATACAACCAAACCCCTTGTATATACAAAATGTACGAATGCAACTCCTAATAATGACTAAATGTAATATTTAAACATAATATGATCAAAATTAATAGCTAAAAACCTATAAAATTAATATACATCGTACTACATTAGACTTTTAATATGTATTCACTTGTTTACCACAATATTTTAGAAAACATTCACGAGGCATATTTTACAAAATTTATGATTCCCGAATATGGTAAACATAGTATGAACAAATAAACAAGCGGTACAACTAATAAAATTATATTTTGTATATGGTACAACTATTTTTTTTAATTTTGTAGTTCAAGTACAACTATGTTCAAGCCAGTACAACTCAAAACTTGGTACAACTACGTGTTAATATGTTCATTAGTTGTACTAGTTTTTGAGTTGTATCGACTTGAACGTAGTTGTACTTGGACTACAAAATTGAAAAAATTAGTTGTACCATACATCAAATATAATTTTATTAGTTGTACCACTTATTTACGTGTCCATACTATGTCACAAATGTTATTTATCATATATTTTGTATATTTTTCCAGAAATAATGTGGCTAAACAAGTAAATAACCACTATATGCCTTATACTTTTAAGGTTTGTTAACTTGTTTGTTCACTATATTTTTGAAAAACATACACCGAATGCATTTTAACCAAATTAATGATTCGACTTTAGTGGGACAAAGACATGTACACATAAAGAATTTGTACAACTGAGGTAAGTTTAAAATTTATGTGGTTCAATTAGTTTTTTCGATTAAACTGTCAAAGTACAACTATGTACAAACTGGTACAACTCAAAACCTAGTACAACTATGTACAATCCGGTACAACAAATCATATATGGAAATACAACAAAACATTGATGTGTCATCTCTACATATCAAAATGCAAGTTGCATCATGTTATTTTTGTATATGTGTTTACAATTGGTCTATCTCTTATCTTATTTTTATGTACATGCGAAGAAAAAAAGACTTTGGGGCGGAAGCCTACCACTTAGTTGCCTTAGTTGTATCAGTTGTACAAAATTTAGAGCTTTTGAACTAGTACACATGGTACAACTTTGTCATTTTAAAAAAAGTTAAATTCACATTGTGTATTCCAAATGAAAAAAAAATTAAATGGCCAAACTAGTATGTGGTAGAATTATACTAATGTTAAACCTATTGTACATGTGAGGCTATTTATGTGTTTTCTATATGAAAAAACAATCAACTGACCAAACTAATATGTATATCCTTCTATTTTTACATCATTTTTGCAGTATGCTCTTCTAAATGTCCTTGTACTGCAATTTGTCCGGCTCCACAGCTGCTTTCTTCGGGCTTCGGGTGCAAAAAGATGAAGATGATTTTTTTTGGAGAAATGATACAACTAGTATAACTAATACAACTAGTAAACAAATTATAATCTATTTTTGGGGTTAAAATACATTAAATCAAAGTCTATAAAATTAAGAATTTTTTTTAGGTACGTAATTATCAAAACGCAAAACTAAATAATATTTTTAAAATTTGTAGATATTAAAAAGAAACTGATGGTAATGGGACTCTTAAAATTACAATTTAAAAAAAAACTTGATAATTTTTGAAGAATTTTTAGTAAGAAAAATCATATGATTATAAAATTAAATTAAATAATATTTCAAAAAATCGTAAAATATTATTATATTTCTACTTCTAAAATTATTTTATGTATTGTTATCTTAATGATGTTGTGTATCTCTCTTTTTCACAGCAAAATTGATATACCATGGATTTGACCCATTTTCATCCTTGGTATATAAGTATTTTTACTATCTATAACACTATATATTCTATCTTATTAGGTATGTTTTATGGTTCAGAAGTATGTTGGAGTAAAGTGATAATTATGGAGCATTTAGGAGCTTAAAATATATTTCATCCGAGCTGACCATTAGAGGTCGATATGAAGAAGACGCAATCGATCGATGCACACCTAGTGCCGTCGATCGATACAAAAGAGAAGCCTCGACGATTGAAGATTATGATCGATCGATGTACATCATGTACCATCGATCGATGTCGAGACGCGAGATGCTTTTTCATACGGCTCTTCCAGATCTTAAACTACAATTTTAAACTACAATTTTCTTATGGCTCGGCAGTTGTCTTCTTCGCCTTTGGGAGCCAAAACATGAAGATGATTTTTTTTCCCGTATATAGTACAACTAGTACAAATGCTAAATAAATCATTATCCAAACAAATACTATATAAACAAACTATTAACATATTTTGACACATACATGAAGACTACAACAACATTTTCATTGGTTATACATCATCCATTTCTATAACATCATTCATACGCTGAAAACAAAAATCAAATATAATCATATTAATTGTAAAATTGTAGTAATTATACATGTTTTAGTTTTTCTAGTTATAGATATATTTTGACAGATGCAAGCGAGAAAGAATAGGGTAATATGTATTATTAGTTCAACATCATCTTTTTGTATAGCATTCATACGCTGAAAACAAAAACTAAATATCACATTATTAGTTACAAAGTACTAGTAATTCGAGTTCTAGTTGTACCAGTTATATTGGTTATACTCAATTTAGTTGTACAAGTTATACATTTTCTAGTTGTACTAGTTGCACTAGTTGGAGTTGTACTAGTTGTACTAGTAGTACTCTGCGTTCTTATTTTTTATGAATCTCGTATGTATATGATGAAATTTGGTTTCGAATAAGACATAATGGATTAAGAAGACTATGTGTTGATCGATTTAGGATAACAAAACGAAAATTGATAAGTGATTAAAGAAACTTTTGACTTTGCTTTAAAATTGAAGAAGTATCAATGGAGAAGATAAGAGAAAGAAAAAAAAATTAGAGTTTAGATTTGGGTCAGGTTTTGGGTCGGATCTTGGATATGGGTCTGGGTAGGATATGAATGGCATGGATTTGTAAATATGTTAAAGTGTGTTGGTTTTTTTGTTATTTCCTATAATTTTTTGAATTAAATTTAATGCAAAATGTAAAAAAAAAAAAAGTGGTCCATATCAGATTATTCCTAACCCTTTTGGTCCATAGGAGAATTTGATCCTAATTATTAATAAAATGATGTAAATTATTTGCATCACCACTTTCAGAGTCATTTATATAAATGATATAAATTTCTTTTACATCATTTATAAGCGACTCAAAAATATAAAATAAATAACATTTTACAATGTCTTACATCAAACTTATATAAGTAAAAAGAATATTTAGATAATGAGTCCGATTAGTTGTATTGTAAATGCAGAAATTTTGATGTAAGAATTTGGACTGTAATTTCAAGTGATATAGTTGTAAGTTTTTTTATCTAGAAAATATTATAATTTTTAAACCGCTGAATTAAGAAAAATAAAACATAAAAGTATATGATTATAAGTTTAAGGAGAATGATCTATTAAATTACATCGAGACGAATGAAAAACAAAATATATAAATAGTTTTAAGTGAAATGAAACATTTCTACAATTTAACCCAATTAAACACCATAAACCAAAATTACTCAGTTTTTGTTCATTCTGCTCATTACCTTATATATAACTTCCAATAGCCAAAAATTGGATACTAAAAATTTTGAAATGCTTAAGACAACAAAAATGAATAATTTAAAATAAATTTATAACTGTTTAGCTACTTATGTTTTTTATAATAAATTATAATATATATATAATCATACTAAATATATATTCAAAATTAAAATTTAAACAAAAATCCCGGGCACAAGGATGAGACTTTTCAGCTAGTATTCAATCCAACGTTATCATCAATGGTACTAAAACATATTTGTAGTTTAGTGTAAACGTTATTTTGAAACCAAACCGTTAAATGGTGATTTTCCCAAAGAACTGTTAAATAATGAATTAACATAAACGTATCAATGAATAAACTTATCATCAATTAATTACTCTTAAACAAAATAAAACGTCTACGCATTGCCCTATAACATCTCTAGTTCCTTGTCACCAATCTAACATCCTAAACCAAAAGTAAATATGGCAATGTCTCTTTCCATGTTAACTCTTGTATTCACCGTAGTATTTATCATGGCTCACACAACTTTTTCCCAACAATTTGATCGATATTCACTAGAGGTACCAGAAGATGTGAACATATCTCCCATGCCAGATTTTGATATCTACGTCGAAACTCCCGATGAATCTCCATTCGAAGCTGATTCACCGACAATGGAATATAACATGAAACTTGGGAGACAGTACTCGGACAAACAATTCAATTTTCTTCAGATTTGCCTTCAAAAGCTGAATTCGGATTGTGGAGATAACATTGTCAAGAACATGTTGGATAAAACTACGACGCAATTGACGAATGAATGTTGTCTTATTCTATTAAAGATTGGCAAAGATTGTCAACTAGGAGTGGCACATATCATTTCTTCAAACACTGAATATAATAATATTGCTTCGAAGGCTATTCCAAAAAGCAAACATACATGGAAAGATTGTGTCCGCAGAGTTGGGAGCCATATTGGTTCTCCAATTTTTTTAGAAGAACTAAACTAATATTTCATCGTCTTGATATTATATGCATTTTGAGATTTATTTTGGAAAAACTAAACTAATATTTCATCATCTTGATATTATATGCGTTTTGAATTTTATGATTCCTATCACACTACTGAAAAATGCATTATACGTTTGATGTACTATTAAGATTATATGGCCATGCCCATGCAAATATACATATTTTCTAATCAAGGTTCTCGGATCCAATGAAAAATACTCAATGATGGTATCGTTCTCGTTTGATAGAGAATAAACTGTTCCAACTTGGGTTGGTTTGCAAAATACTGTCAAAAAATCATTTACTTAACGGCAAAACAATGTAAAATATATTTGATATATGTTTTCATAAGTTATATGTAGAAAGAATGCGAATCACAACAGCGCATACCGCCATACGCAATTGTAGATCTTAAGTTATATTATGACCCATATAACTTTTCAACAAATACTCATTTCCCTATAAGTTATATCGTTTGTTGTCACCAATCTAAAATCCAAAATCAAAAACAAATAAGCCAAAGTCTCTTCTCATGGTGATACTTGTATCCATAGTAGTAGGTTCGACGTCTCAGCCAACTTTTTTCGAGAAATTGATCAATAGTCACAAAAGGTATAAGAAAATGTGAACATATCTCCTATTGAAGCTCCCGCCAATTTACTAGAAATTAAATATGAGATGGAGCTTATGCATCATTACTCGCATGAACATTCTCGATTTTCTTCATGTTTGCCTACAAAATTAGAATTCGAAATGTGGAAACGACATTTTTAAGAACATGTTGGATGAGATGACGACACAAATATTGACAGATGAATGTTGTTGTATTTATTAAAGACGGACATTTAGGACTGACCCAAATTATTATTTCGATTTATGAGTATAAAGATATTGCTTCTAACACAATTTCGAAAATCAACAGAGATGAAACAATTGTGTTTGGGAAGTTGGGAGCCCGGAGCCAAATTGGTGCTCCTGTCTCTTCGGATGATTTAAACAATAGCACCTCATTATGATGTTATATGTGTTCTCAGTGTTATGATTGTTACCGTTATACCAGATGTTTTGTCTGCACATACGGTGATAATCATCTTATATATGAATACTTATTAATTTATGTTTTATTAATCCAAAAATCGGCATAATAAAACTCTAATTGATGACCATGTTGAAGGAAAAACTTTATGGTGAATTCTTTGTTCCTTAAAATTTATCTAGTTATATTGAATTTTAGTCAAATTATTGAAAGGTGGATTCCATTTTTTCCCTCTAAGTTCCCTATGGAGGAATGAATTTATAAGGAAAAATTTCCCTATGCAATTTTGATAAGGAACAAATTGAAAAAAATTAATATTTTATTTTAGTTTTTCAATTTGTCAAATGAAAATTTATTTTTCATTTTTTTCATTTTTTCCATTCTTCTAGTAATCACCAACTGAAGCCATAGTGTTTCACAGATTAAACTTAAACTGGTTTTAAGTAAAAGCAATTAAAAGAAAATTTGTTTTAAATTTAGTACAAGTTAGTTTTTAATTATGATTTCAAATAGTTAAATCAAACATCCAATTATTAATATATGTCAAAAAAATGTTTATCAAAGTATATATTTATTATTATGTTAAAAGGTTTTAAAACACTCATATATTAAAAATAGTTAGAAAATATCTTTATATGAATATTGTTCTTTGACTAATATTTAATTATAAATTGTTTTATATCTTAATTTTTTAAATTTATAATAAAAAATATTGTTTTCAGATAGTAACATAATATATAAATATATATATAATAATTATCTTAATTTTTGAAATATATTTTCACAATTTTATTATATTAGTTTATAATTAATTATTAATTATTTAAAATAAAATAAAATTCGTGTTTCATTATAAATTCATTACGGGGTTGTGCAAATTAATAAATAATCGGTTAAAAAATAATAATAAATCAATTACCTAT
>NC_027748.1:40020310-40025260 GCF_000695525.1 Brassica oleracea var. oleracea | reverse complement strand
AAATATATTTTCACAATTTTATTATATTAGTTTATAATTAATTATTAATTATTTAAAATAAAATAAAATTTGTGTTTCATTATAAATTCATTACGGGTTTTGTGCAAATTAATAAATACTCGGTTAAAAAATAATAATAAATCAATTACCTATTTAAAACTTAAAACCTAATAAAATATGACAAATAAGAAAATTAACTAAATATTTAATATTCAATATAACATATAAATTTAATATTATTAAATAAAAATTCGTTTTTAATTATATATAAAATTCTATTTTTTAAATTAATAAATTAGTGATTCAGCTAAAAACTAAAAATAAATCAATGACTTAGATAAAACTTATAAAAATAAGTAAAATTGTCTAAAATCATGGAGAACATGACACATAAGCAAATTCACTTCTCAAATAATAGTATAGATATTCATACTCCCTCGTTTTTTAATTGAAAAAAAAATACTTTTATTTTCTAAGCAAAAAGTCATTAATATTTTTTTGTCAGCAAACTCATTAAATATCTATATAACTATAATTCAACTAATCAAAAAATAAATTACAGAATATAACGAGCCTTATTATATAAGAATTTACATAATTTTATATTTAATTTTGAAAAGATTATAAAAATTTTAAGTAAGACATATTTTTTGAAGTGTTAACTATTTTTTTTAAAAGAGAGAATATTAATCAATTATCATTACACTTTTGGTAATCAAGAAACTCAAACCATACAATAATTATGTTGGTATCTTAATATAGTGTTGGATTACCAAGAATGATCCTTTCTCAGAAAAAGAAAAACATACTAAAAATGCATGGAAAAACAGATATATGCTACTCTAGAATAAACAATTTTTTTTTGTTTCAAATGTGTGAAATATTAATGATACATGAAATACATATGTTTGACACAATTTTCAATTTTTACAAGTATTAAATCATTTTCAAAAGTACGTTAATGCATGAGGCAGTAAAATATATGTCATTGAAAAATAATTTGATACATTCATCTAAAATAAAAGTTAAGACACTCATGCCCCAACTATCTACATATTCAATATGAATACTAATAGTCCAAATTTCATGCTACTTCTTTTTAAAACTTTTGGTGAATAAATTTTTAATACTTTTAGTGAATAAAAATATAAAAAATTAGGATTACATGAAATTATGGAATATTCGATTAGATAAAAAAGCTAGCAGCTGTTAGTTTGAGTCTGACATAAAAATCTTAACCTCCGGCAACCTAGGTCCGCAATTCCGCATATCTGTGAGATCCTCATTGTCACCGGCTAAAACATTTTTTTCTTGAACTCTGGTGTGTTTCATTTCAAATGTATGGACCTTAGTCTTAGTTTAGTGTAAACGTTATTTTGAAACAAAAATATTAAATGATGCTTTTACCCAAAAACTGTTAAATAATGAATAACATAAAACTATGAATGAATAAATTTATCATCAATTAATTACTCTTCCACAAATAAAACGTACGTTATTTTGAAACAAAAATATTAAATGATGATTTTACCCAAAAACTGTTAAATAATGAATAACATAAAACTATCAATGAATAAATTTATCATCAATTAATTACTCTTCCACAAATAAAACGTACGTACTTCCCTATAACATCTCTAATTCATTTTCACCAATCTAACATCCTAAACCAAAGGAAAATATGGCAAAGTCTCTTTCCATGTTAATGTTTGTATTCACAGTAGTATCTTTCATGTCTCACACAATTTTTTCCCAAGAATATGATTATTCACTAGAAGATGTGAGCATACCTCCTATACCAGATTATATCGAAGCTCCATCACAACCACAAGTGAGTTATTACACGGACGAAGAGTTTGCTTTTCTTCAGGATTGCCTTAAAAAGGTGGAAACGGATTATTGTGGAGCTAAAATTTTGAAGGACATGTTGGATGAGACTACGACGCCGTTGACGATTGGATGTTGTCGTGATCTATTAAAGATTGGCAGAGATTGTCATCTAGTAGTAGCTAAATACGAATCTGTACCCCAGAATGCTTTTATAGATCCTAGTGCATCTAATGCAGTCGCAAAAAGCAAATATACATGGAAGGATTGTGTCCGCAGAATTGAGAGCTACATTGGTGCTCCCGAGCAATCCCAAGAATTTGATCGATATTCACCAGAGGTACCTGAGGTACCAGAGGTACCAGAAGATGTGAACATATCTCCTACGCCGGATTTTGATATCCACGATGCTCATGATCCTCCATCCGCCGATTCACCGTCATTGGACCGAAGGTTGAGTTATTACACGGACAAAGAGTTTAATATTCTTCAGGGTTGCCTTGACAAGGTGGTGACGGGATATTGTGGAGCTAAAATTTTGACGGACATGTTGGATGAGACTACGACGCCGTTGACGATTGAATGTTGTCGTTATCTATTAAAGATTGGCAGAGATTGTCATCTAGTAGTAGCTAAATACGAAACTATACCCCAGTTTGCTTATTTTGATCCTAGTGCATCTAACGCAATCCCAAAAAGCAAATATACATGGAAGGATTGTGTCCGCAGAGTTGAGAGCCATATTGGTGCTCCGATCTCTTTGGAATAACTAAACTAATATTTCATCAGATATTATATGCGTTTTAAAATTTTATGATTGTTTTATTATATTAAACAATTATCCCTCTACTGGAAAATGCATTATATGTTTGATGTACTCTTAAATATATATGGCATGCCCATGCAAAAAAAAATATAATATTATTTGAAAAGCCAGTTTCAAAACCTTTAATGAATTAAAAAGATTGAATTTAAATACTATTATTAATTTTTTTTAGTTTTCTTTTTCCTTTTTCTAAATAACATATATAGTAAAAAGGAAAAAAAATATAAAGCTTAAAAACGAAAATATATGTACATATAATATGATTTCATTAAAAAAGAAAATTCACAAAATAGTAATATTTCGTTTAAAACATATTTTACATAACAAAAATATACGTTCAAAGTAATAAAAATACATTCTTTATATCTTTCAATATAAAATAAATATATTTTCAAAGTAATAGAAATATTTTCTTTTTATCTATCTATTTTCTTAGATGATTACATAAATATATTTGTAATTGACTAAAAATAGTTTATAATTATTATTATTGAAATGTTTTTTCAGAATCTTTAGCTGACTATAATATCTTACAATTACAGCAAAAACTACATATAAATTATATTTTACTTATATAATTGATCTCACAAAAACAATCACAATTTTAGTGCTGATTTTTAAGAGATATTAAAAATGGAACCTAAAAATATTTTTTTATGATAAGCATATTTTGATCAAAAATTACAAAATCCTTACTGAATTTGTTTTTCTTCATATTTAATTCTTTTTAATTTTATATTTTTTGGTCATTTTTATGTTTTATTTATGTTTGTGGAACTTAATATACCCATAAAACATAAATAAAACATAAATTACAAAATCCTTACTGAATTTCAAAGTAATAGAAATATTTTCTTTTTATGTATCTATTTTCTTAGATGATTACATAAATATATTTGTAATTGACTAAAAATAGTTTATAATTATTATTATTGAAATGTTTTTTCATAATCTTTAGCTGACTATAATATCTTACAATTACAGCAAAAACTACATGTAAATTATATATGGAGTTTTTTAATTTGGGTAGAATTTGGAGTTTTTTAATTTGGGTAGAATTTGGAAGTTGTTTGAACGGTTTTGGTGAATTTTTGAAAATACATTTAAACAACACCATTGTTGCTTCTGAGTTATCTCTAACATTATGAATTCTAATGATATTATCACCTCCTAGGATGCTTACAGTAAAAGAAACAACAGTTTTAATTTTTTTTCTTACTGGTCTTAATAAGCCCATTCAGAAATATCTCCCAATAATCTCTTCGCTGAAGGTCCCTACAGGCACACGAGACACTGCTATATGCTTCTGCATATCTTTGGCGAATATAGAGCTCATCACATAAAAACAAAAAGATGATGAACCTAAATCTTCAAATTGCAATGCGATCTCTCGCGGAAGAATCAAAACCTTGAAGTTGCTGTACTTTTCTTTTCTGTATGGTTCTCTGAGTGGGACTAAGTATTATTTTTAATATTATTTTTTTTTGTAATTATTACTATTTTTATTTTTTTATTTTTTTATTTTAAAAACATAATATAACTTGACAATATTTTATTTTTTTTATAAAAAATATCATATTTGAAATAACACAATCTTATTGGTTGGTGAACCTATAGGTTCAGGGTGAACCCAAAAATAAGTCAATAAAGAACAACAATATTTATTTGATATATCTATTCTATTAAAACTCCTGTATGACCAATTGATATTAATTGGGTCCAACTTTATTTTTTTACGTTTTTGTATAACTGCATCAATTTATAATAAAGCGATGTAACCAGTAACCACCCTTCATTTATATCACGTATTCTCCTTTAATAATCGGCTGCGCTTTCCTTTTGCTTAATAATCAGTTGGGCTTTTATTTTTTAAACGAAATTTAAATGTAACCACTACACAATGAGGATTGTAACCACCACATCATATCACCTAAAATTTGGGAGCCACCATTTAAAATAAAGTTATTGTTTAATTAAAAAATCTATTCTATTAAAACACAAGTATGGCCAATTGATATATGTTGAGTCTAATAATTGTTTTTCTATGTTATGAAATCTAAAAAAAAATAAAACATAATACTTTTAAACTGAATTGAAATTAAAACTGTATTTCCATAACTACCATTTATTGGTCAAAACATGTATTTTGTAACCTCCTTTCCATAATTATCGATGGCCACACCACTTCTTTCTAATATTTATATTCGGCAACTGTTATATAAATGATAATAATTATTCTTTTCTTTTGGGTTTATATCAAAACTAAGTTTGCTTACTTCCTTTCAACAGTATTCTAT
>NC_027748.1:40014779-40020104 GCF_000695525.1 Brassica oleracea var. oleracea | reverse complement strand
AACACTTATTGTAGTTTCATTTTTTCACCTTTAATATTATGAAAGAAGATATATATTATTTTCACCGATTATTAAAATATAATATTTTGTAATAATAAAATTTGATATATTTAATTATTTTAACTAATTATAACTTACATCTCACCTAAAAAATTAGAATTTATTCAACTAGACATTAATTTATTCAAATTTTAAATATTTTACATAGACATTAAGTTTATCAATTAACAAAGAACAAGATGTTAAAATAGGGTTTAACGGTTTTAATAGAAATAAACATTCATATAAACTCATTTAATTTAACGGGACCGAAATAGGTTATTCGATCAAAAATATTTATTAAATGTTATCTATTCTATTAAAACAACAATATGACCGATCAATAAAAGTAGAATCCAACTATTTTTTTATTTAAAGAGTTATTATCTATTAAGTAAATAATATAACTGTAACCCACTAACCCCATATTTCTTTTTGTAAACGAACCCACTAATTCTATATTTTAGAATTAGTTTTGTGTTTTAAAGGTAACGTGGTTACATTGGATCACAATTTATAAAACCCATTTTATTTTGTTAAATAGGATTACAAAGAGAAACACAATTACAAAGAAAAATATAAATATGATTATAAAGAAAAATATAAATATGAAAATTAATTTTTTTTAAAAAAATGTAAAACAAAAAATATACCCGAATCTAGTGTTTTCATAAATTATATGTAGATAGAATACAAAGCACAACGGTGCACACAGCATATGCAACGTTAAAGTTTAGATTTTAAAATAATAAAAAACCATACTCCCTCCGTTTTTTTATATAAGTCGTTTTAGAGAATTTTTTATGTTCCAAATTATATGACGTTTTCGGTTTTTTATGTAAAATTTATTAACACTTAATGTTATATGACCAATGAAAATATACCTTATATTTTATTATTGGTTGATTTGTGGTTAGGTAAATAATTAATGATGTTTTTGTTTAGAAAATATAAAAAATTAATGATTTCTTAATCTATGTGCACAATTCTAAAACGACTTATATTAAAAAACGGAGGGAGTAATACATTTTTAACCGTAGATTTTAAGTTACATATAGATATCCATATAACTCGTACGATGAAACTTTGAATTTTGTGAAAGAAAACTCCAATAAGTTAATATAATCATGTTATATAATGTACATAAATTTTAAAGGTGAGTACTGTTTATGAGGAAACAAATCAGATATGCACGATTTTGTTTCCTACAAATGGATAATTTTACCAATTTATATTTAAGTTGTTTAGATTGTTTTCCTTCGAGTGTGTATAGAAAATTTATTCAAAAGTATGTGGTTCATTGAATATTGATATTTACAATGAACACGTTTCATACATAGATGACATATATATATTAACCTAAAATAACCTTAACAAAAATTAAAATACAATAACTTTCAAATCAATATTCATATTATTAGTATATATAATAATACTTAGTCCCACTCACATTTACCATCGGCTTTCCAAAACTTTGTGCTACATTATGTTTCATCTTTCAATGGCCAACACTAAACAAAAACCAGTTTCAATCTTATTGCTTACTACATACTTTGTGAAAAATCAAGCCTTCTCAAAAGTCTCATATCCATCTACCTTAGGTCTAAACCAAGATAAACTAACACATCTTCACTTCTACTTCCACGACATATGTATGGTCACAACCCAACATCAGTGAAAGTAGCAGAAGCCGCACAAACAAACACATCTAAAACATATTTTGGTTCCATGTTCGTAATGGATTGTCCTCTAACTACACTTCCTAATATAGGCTCCAAGAGAATAGGGTATGCACAGGGTATGACCGCATCTGCATCTCAAACCGAATTGGGATTGTTGATGATTCTCCATTTTGTGTTTACGGAAAGAGAATATAACGGAAGCACGATTAGCATTCTTGGACGTAACCTTGTGTTTGAGAATGTTAGGGAGATGCCTGTTGTTGGAGGCAGTGGCGCGTTTCGATTCGCTAGAGGATATGCCGAGGGAAAGACTTATTCATTAGATGTTAAGTCTGGAAATGCAACTCTTGAATATAATGTATTTATCTTGCATCCTTGATGTGTTATACAATAATGTTAAAGCCAAAGTATTTTATTATCTTTGATTCCGTGAATTTTTTTGATAATTACAGTGATGATTTTTCATAATTTATAAATTTGTTTTTTCTAAATTAATATGTAACTGTTTCCTGATTTGGAGAACAATAATCACCAATGCAGATCAATTCTTTACTACAGAGTCAAACCGCAATAAGAACTACCACATGTAATGTGAGAGACTCAAAGTTTAGAATCCAAATGTTTTTTTTTTTTTGACAAAGTAGAATCCAAATGTTTTTCGATTAATTTGTTTGGTTTGATATGGATCTTTACAATACATTTTTTTTGTAAACTATATATTTTATTTTCATTGTTAATCTTTACAATACATTTGCCTAAACACTAATCATTTACAAAACTGGTTGTTATAGTTTTCATTTTTTGTTGGTCCAAGATGCGACCGAGACACTTCAAATCTCTACTTATCTCTTTAAAGAAATGTTTAATCAACCAAGGTTTAGCTATCTCTGTAATACAATTTTCACTTCCATTAATATTCACATTCTCGTGAATATCGATTGTTGGATTTAAATAAAAACCAAGTCCTTCGCATCAACTGCCAAAGTCAATGTTAGTAAATAATTAAATTTAGTCTTCCAGATTTTAGAGACTTTTTCTTTTTTTTTAATTATTCTGCCGGGAAACAAAATAAAATTTAAAAAATTAAAGAAGAGGAAAATCGTCACGCTCTCACTAAACTGTATCCGTGAAGGCAAAAAATACAGTATAAAAAAAGTATGTATGTATACACTTGTTGCTATCTCTCCTCTCTCTTTCTCACACCTGAGCCATTAATATGGTGGGATGTTTATGTTTACGAGAAACCCAAACTTACAAACAATTGAAAACGAGACTAGTTGTTATTCAATCGCAATCAACGACTAATCTCTGCTACTCTCTGAGATCTCTCTTACGTTTTGCATTCAATTCCTTATTTTAAAATTAGCGGCGATGATGCTCCTTTCATTCACCAGAGGTTTCCCAAAAAAAACCCGGTGATAATTCACTAAATCCAACGGTAACTGTGGGAACTATCCATTGGTGTTCTTTATTCGACCTTCCTTTGCGATTGTGATTCTCTGATTCGTTCCACGTCATCGCTTATTCTTTTTATATTGCAAACCATTTTCTGGCTTTGGCATGAACTGTGAGTAAAGCGCGTAAGTTTAGGCTTTTCTTTTGTTCTCTTTGGTGCTTTTTAGCCAATGTTTAAGAAGCTGCATTATGGGGTGCGTAAACCAACTTTTTGAGTGCATAGACCAATTTTTGAAAAGATCAGTTAGAAAAAATAGTTTTGTTTAGGTCTGATTTGCCGCCTAGGCGGATAGATAGGCGCCGCATAGACTGATTTTTAGAACACTGTTCTTATTGGTGGATAGTCACTTTCATTTCCGGGGAAGCTATAGACAAACTTAATGAAACTGTTCACTTTTCGGTGTTCTTGCTGTTGTCAGTTTTAAGAGATGATGAAAGAAAGCTTTCTATAACTGGTTGGATTGGTATAAGCTGGTGGTCACTTTTAGAAAGTTTTACTGAGATGCTTGGAACCTTCATTTGCTTAGAAATAGGAAATGCTTTTTTATGCTTTCGGTTGGTTTACTAGTTAGCTTCATGAGGAATTTCTTCTGTTTGATTGGCGGAGAGATCAGAGATCGTCTCTTAAATGTTTGAGAAACTTAAGCCTCTTAATTTGAGTCTGGAGCTCAGTTCATGAAGATGTCAAAATAGTAGTATGTGTGAACAGTCTTCCTAGAGTAACCTTGAGTCAGTAGATACAATGGCGGACCCAGAAAAATATTTAACCTGGGTCATAGTTTAATTGGGCCTAGAACAAGAAAAAAATGTTATTTGAGCTATAGTCACGACTAATCACAGTTTACAAATCATTATTTCATATTTTAACCTGTGTCAGTTGACACCCCTTTATTGTACATGGGTCCGCCTCTGAGTAGATATCACTGCCTCTTTGTGTGTTGATTGATTTTTGTACCCGTGTCTTCATTCAGTGTTCTGGAGTTTTGACTTGTGATGGCGTCTAGACAAGGATCGAAGTCGAGGAAAGCAGGGTCTAGCAATTTTAAGGGTGCTGACTCTACTGCTTCGTCAACAACCTCGTCATCAAAGCTTTATCAAGAGACTTCTATTGATGATGGCCATAGCTTCCCTGCTTCTTCATCTGCTCAAAGCAAGCAGCACTTCTTCTCATCAGATTCGTTTCCACAAAATGCTCAGCCTTCTAAAGAAAACGTCACAGTGACAGTTCGCTTTCGCCCACTCAGGTTCCCACTGTTACGCTTGTATGGCTTACAAATATAAGGTTGATGTTTGTTCTGTGAATTTGACTTTTTCTTTCCTTGACGTTAGTCCAAGGGAAATCCACAATGGGGAGGAGGTTGCTTGGTATGCAGATGGGGAAACAATCGTGCGTAATGAGCATAATCCGACAATAGCTTATTCATATGGTTAGTCATTAACAGTTTAATTAGTGTCATGGTGGTTCCATAATTTTCATAAATAATACTGTATGTGAGCACATCACTCACAAATAACAAATTAAGGACAAATATTTAATTGGATTTTTTTTTTTTTTTTTTTGATATTTTGATTTTCCATGTTGTTTTCCTGAAATTGTCTTTCATGAAAGAATGTGAGGATAAAGAGATGTAGATGAAGAACATTGAAGAACAGAGAGAGAGAGAGAGAGAGAAAGTAGATCTGAGAAAAACTTTATTCCCTTGAAATTCAAATTGTGGATCTAAGTCCAAGTCTTTTAAATGCAAATTGCCTCTATACACAATACAATAAAATATTTATTGTTTAAAATACTCAACGGTCTTCTTCTCTCTTTTTCTTCTTCTTTGCTTCTCAAGTGTGGTCTTCTGCTAACTCAAGTCTGGTGCTTTTTATAAAGCCTTATAAAACTTTTATAAAACCTTACAAAACCTTATAAAACCTTATAAATATTTTCAAGTCTGGCAGCTTAATTCTCAAGTCTAGCTGCTTAATTCTGCTTCATGTCAACACTCTCCATCAAGCTTGACCATGTGGAACAAGTCAAGCTTGGAAGCCATGAAGTATTCCCTCATTAAAACCTCAACTAGGTAAAACCCTTTGGGAGAAAACCCAAGTCAAGGAAAAAGAGTAGAACACTTCATGAAGGAGAGATCATTGACATGATAGGTCT
>NC_027748.1:40006630-40012520 GCF_000695525.1 Brassica oleracea var. oleracea | reverse complement strand
AGCACAAAGCTCCTCAAGTGATGGAAGCTTCTCACTTCTTAGAATGTGTTTGATTAGATCACTATAACCCGGGTTGAGAGTGAACAACAAAGCAAAGACCTTGTCTTGCTCCTTTCTCTCATTAAGTACATCCGGATCAAGACTGGCCGGTCTTAGCATCTCTAACTCGGCCCACAACGATCTGAACTTCCCAAAATGCTTGGAAAATTCAGTGTCCTCTTGACTGAGAGTGTTGATAGCCCTCTTGACTTCAAACACCCTACTGATGTTAGATATATTTCCATATACCTTCTGGAGAGTATCCCACAGCTCCTTGGAAGTTTCACAGTAGGAGTAAGCTTCCAAGATAGAGGTTTCAAGACTATTCTGAATGATGGAAAGGACCATGAGATCCTTCTGACTTGTCTTTCCACCTCCTTCAGCCGCAGCAACAACTTCTTTACCATCCTCTCCTAGGATGGTCTTCTTGGTGTCTTTGCCGTCAACAACATACTCCCAAAGACCTCTGCCTCCAAGAGCGGTTTTGACAAGTCTAGACCACAGTAAGTAGTTGGTTCCCTTGAGGGTAACCGGAATAGACACAGATTTAAAGACATCCGTGTATGAGTTTTCCATTTTTTTTTTTCTGGGAATGAAGAACAACTCAAGAACAGGATGAACTTTACCAAAAATAGAAATGAAAAATCAGAGATTTGTGGAAGTAAAGAGAATAGAGTAGAGAAGAATGAATCTCAGGAGCTTACTTGCTCTGATACCATGAAAGAATGTGAGGATAAAGAGATGTAGATGAAGAACATTGAAGAACAGAGAGAGAGAGAGAGAGAAAGTAGATCTGAGAGAAACTCTATTCCCTTGAAATTCAAATTGTGGATCTAAGTCCAAGTCTTTTAAAGGCAAATTGCCTCTATAAAATACTCAACGGTCTTCTTCTCTCTTCTTCTTCTTCTTTGCTTCTCAAGTCTGGTCTTCTGCTAACTCAAGTCTGGTGCTTTTTATAAAGCCTTATAAAACCTTTATAAAACCTTACAAAACCTTATAAAACCTTATAAATATTTTCAAGTCTGGCAGCTTAATTCTGCTTCATGTCAACATTTCAACCTGTAACTGATTGATGCTCTTTCTGGCAGATCGTGTATTTGGACCTACAACCACAACACGCAATGTCTACGATGTTGCTGCACACCATGTTGTTAATGGAGCTATGGAGGGTATTAACGGTATGACGTGACCAGCTTTCATGATAGTCTATTTTGTATTTAGAACTCAATTTGTGATACCAACTCATGTATCCAAGAGCGTACCTTTTTTGAAATCCTTTGTTGAAGGACTTAGTTCAATGATTTTGATCATTCATGTTACATCACAAGGCTGGCTGTTTATTTTGGCCGGACCACGCCTCGGTCACCGGACGCTTGGGGAGCCCGGATTTTAAAATTTCCCCCAGTGGCCAGCAGGAATCGAACCCGGGACCGTATCGGGGCCGAAACTCCTTCAAATACCACTAGGCTAACCCCGCTGGTTTCTTTCAGCATTATCCAAGAGGTACTTTTATAGGATATATTGGTTTGTCAGATTCCTTGGCTTAAGTACTAGCAAACCTCATATATTAATTTTCTTGCAGACACCAAATCGAGAGTTTCTCTTGCGTATTTCCTACTTGGAACTTTATAATGAGGTGCTATGATTCACATATTTTCTTATCTGGTCTATATTCATTTTCAATAGTATCGGAGAGTGGTAGAAATGTTCTGCCTTCGAATTGTCCTTTGAGATTGCTATCCTTAAATTTCACCTTATTTCAGGTTGTCAATGATTTATTGAATCCAGCGGGACACAATTTGAGGATCAGAGAAGACAAACAGGTATGTGTTTCAGCTTCAGATCATCGTTTGAGACTACTGCTCTCGCGGACTCGTAATATATTTGTTGTGATTACATCGCTCGTCAAAGAATCTTTTATTAGGAACCATGTTTAGGCTATTTGGTACCTGAAAATATATATGGTTCCATTATGAGGACTCTGCTATTAGAATGTTAATATGAGGCCATTTGTTTGATTGCAATGCTCTATGTTACATTGCTTTCAAGCACATTTGAAGTTGATCCTCCTAATTATCATTTGAACTGCGAATTTTATAGCGAGTTTCTCATGGCTTATATTGCTGCAAGCGTCTTTTCCTCCAAGGTTTCTTATTTATCCCCCCCCACCCCCCCTCCCCGCCTTTTTTTTTATTGATTCCAGGGGACTTTTGTAGAAGGGATTAAAGAGGAAGTTATTTTATCCCCTGCACATGCGCTTTCACATATAGCAGCTGGAGAAGGTTTGTGGTGTTTCCATGTTTTCTGCTTTTGGTCAAACAACAATGCATTCATTCATTCAAACATAAAAGTGTTATCCTCCAACAGAGGAGTTTACAGAAAGCAGAGTGAGAGCAGACTTTGCCACCAAGTCAGCCTCGCCATTAAAGGTCCTAGAGATAAAGTGAAAAGAAATCCGATCAAAGTACGACAAAGCATGATAGATATCAAACATGATACCGAACAGTTCAGGTTGAGTGGCTTCCTTCTTCAGTAGAGAGACGAGGGAGAGCGAATCGGTTAGAACGGCCAGGGATCAGACGTTTGAATAGACGGCTGTAACAACCGCGAGGCGAACAGCTATGGCTTCTGCCATAAGAGCTGAAGATACATGGGAGCGAGGCTCGCTCAGGTTCGGTATGCGCTTGAGGTTATTTCCTGAGAAAATGCCTCCAATTCCACAGCCACCGGAAGAACTGTCCCACTCTGCATCGACTTTACACACGAGCACATCAGGTGGAAAGGACGGTAGGGGGACAGAGCGACGAGTAGAGGGTACAGAATGCGGACTCGAGGAATGCACCGAAGATCTCCGATCCCGATGGTCTTGCGCTGAGGACCACTCCTTCGCATCCAGAATACACTTCAAGGCTGTCTCCTGCGCCGAGAACACTCTGTTTTCAAACAGTAGCTTGTTCCTAGACTTCCACAGATTCCATAACACCCAAGGCCACAAAGGGTCAGAGAGGCCAGATGCTTTTATTTAATATGATAACATAACTCTAAAGAGTGATTCTCTCTTCATGATTACAGTAAATATCTTTCATCCTTCAATTTTGTCATGATCTGGTAAATTTCCATATTATTCAATGCATGCTGAGTAAATCTTTTTCCTCATGACAGAGCAACGCCATGTTGGATCTACAAAATTTAATTTGCTCAGCAGCCGGAGCCATACAATATTTACGTTGGTATGTTAATAATCTCTTTGAAATAAGGGAGAAATTGCTATCTGTGTGCAGTTGATATATCATTTTTTTTTCTCCTCATTTGGATGCAGACGATAGAAAGTAGTCCCTTAGGCGACAAGATTCAAGGTGAAGCTGTACACCTCTCACAGCTGGTAAGCTCCTCTTGTAACCAATGATATGATGTATGGTTATGATTAGCTCTTTGTTCAACAGTACACTAAAACAAATTCAAATGATATTAACTACCCATAATTTCTCTCATATTTGCAGAACCTCGTTGATCTGGCAGGTTCCGAGAGTTCAAAGGTTGAAACTAGTGGCTTAAGACGCAAGGAAGGATCATATATAAATAAAAGTTTGCTGACTTTAGAAACTGTTAGTCAACAATAGGTTTTGGAGTCAGATAGTACTGTTGTGATGTTGTAGGTGATATCAAAGCTCACGGATGTGAAGGCTTCGCATGTACCATACAGAGACTCTAAGTTAATAAGAATCCTTCAGTCCTCACTGAGTGGTCATGACCGAGTATCTGTAAGTCTTGTGATCTCTACAATAAATATGAAACCCACAACATGATTAAAGTATCTTGATAACGTTAAGCACATACTTTGCTAGTTATATTACTTTACTGATAAGTTGTCCCTTCTGGATATGGTAGCTCATTTGTACAGTAACTCCTGCATCAAGAATTTCGGAAGAAACACACAACACATTGAAATTTGCTCATCGTGCAAAGCATATTGAGATTCAAGCCAAGCAAAACAAGGTTTTCCCTCGCATATCTTCTGCCTGTCTTTATTTTTTTGTATTGAAGGTCTTTTCCTTATATTCTAACACTACAAAACTTCAGATAACTGATGAGAAATCATTAATCAAGAAGTACCAACACGAGATTCGGAAACTGAAGGAGGAGTTGGAACAGCTTAAACAGGATACTGTACCAGTTCCTCAGCTGAAGGATATGGGTGCACATGATACTATTCTCCTGAAGCAGAAGGTTTTATTCTGAATAGATTTTAATCTTGAAAACTTGTTTTTCCATTGTCTTACATGCACTTTCCTCTTTTACGGTCAGTGATAAAAATTTAATACGAATTGACCTTTTGTGTCATTGTGTTTTAGTTACAGTCACGCATTTGAGAGAATCTGTAGTAATCTTGTTGTTTCTTTTTTTTGGCTACATAACGTGATAATAAAAAGCTAGAAGATGGTCAAGTCAAGCTACAATCGAGACTCGAAGAAGAGGAAGAAGCTAAAGCAGCTCTCTCGAGTCGAATCCAACAGTTGACAAAACTAATATTGGTGTCGACTAAAACTTCACAGACATATCGCTTACCTCATCGCTTTAATCCTCGGAGAAAACACTCATTTGAGGAAGAAGAGGTAGAATCACTGATATAACCTGGATAATATAAATTGTCTCATGGTTCACTTTTTGGTTAATCTTGGTTGATAATGTGTGTGTGTGTGTGTGTTACTTAACTTTTTGGTTAATCTTGGTTGATAATGTGTGTGGTTGCTCGGTTTGTCGGGTTGTCGGGTCGGGTCACCGGGTTTAAGGGTAGAAATCATACCTGAGCGGGTTTTGACCAGTCGACGCGGGCAGGAGAAACTCGTGTGACCCTGCGTGCTTCACCCCGCGTCATAATATCTCCGAATGCGACTGTCGTGCGAGCGGGTACAGGAACCTGCGTGACCTCAACCCGCGTGAGATTTTCGTCACCGACCAAATTCGTGCGAGTGGGTAAGGGAACCCGCGTCGATACATCCCGCGTCGAGCCTACTACGAAGAGACGCGGGTAAGACAACCCGCGTAGGTCATCCCGCGTCGGATTGCTGTCTCCGACCAAATTCGTACGAGCGGGTAAAGGACCCCGCGCCACATATCCCGCGTTTTTTTTTTTTTTTAGTGAAGTATGTACAAGGATAGACGTGCGACTTCCTCCCAAGTGAGCTTGTTTTAAGTCTCTAGCTTGACTTTGCTTCCCTTTGGCTAGGTGGTGATGGGGTCGGAGAGTGAAACCGAGATTCTTTTCTCCTCCATTGTGGTTCCCATGTAGAGCTTAACTCTTTGTCCATTGACTGTAAAGTCTCCACCATTCTTATCCCATAACACAATTGCCCCATATGGCCTAACTTCCTTTATCTTGAAAGGTTCCCGGGAAACAACTTCAGTCTAGAGTTGTAGAGAAGCACTTGATCTCCAGCACTGAATTCTCTCTTCAAGATCTTCTTGTCATGAAAAGCTTTGGTTTTCTCCTTGTAAATCCCTCAAAAGCCTCAAGTTTAATCTCATCAAGCTCATTTAGTTGGAGAAGTCTCATCTCCTTGGCACTCTTGATGTCAAAGTTCAGCAACTTAACAGCCCATAATGCCTTGTACTCAAGCTCAATTGGTAGATGACAAGTCTTTCCATACACAAGGTTGAAAGGTGTGGTTCCCAAAGGGGTCTTGTAAGCTGTCATATAGGTCCAAAGTGCATCATCTAGCTTGATAGACCAATCTTTCCTTGTAGTCCCCACAGTTTTCACCAAAATAGACTTGATTTCTCAGTTGGAGATCTCAACTTGACCACTTGTCTGAGGATGGTAGGGAGTTGCAACCTTATGCTTTACACCATT
>NC_027748.1:40005636-40006496 GCF_000695525.1 Brassica oleracea var. oleracea | reverse complement strand
CTACAGCTTCCACCCACTTGGAGACATAGTCAACAGCTACAAGGATGTATTTATTGCCAAAAGATGATGAGAATTGTCCCATGAAATCAATACCCCACACATCAAACACCTCCACCTCTAGAATTGGGTTTTGAGGCATCTCATTCCTTTTGGTGATGTTCCCTCTCCTTTGGCATGAATCACACTTAGAGACAAAGTCTTGAGTGTCCTTGAACATATGAGGTCACCAAAACCCAGCTTGTAGCACCTTTGAAACAGTCTTGAAAATGGTAATAGCGAAATGACCTCCATAGGATGATCCATGACAGTGTGTGAGGATCCCTTCAACTTCTTCTTCAGCTACTACTCTTCTATAGAGTTGATCTCTACACAGTATGTAGAGGTAAGGCTCATCCCAATAGTATCTCTTCACATCTTTGTAGAACTTCTTCTTGGCATATCCTTCAAGACCCATTGGCTCTCTTCCACAAGCTAAGTAGTTCACCAAATCAGCATACCAAGACCCTTTCTCTTCAGTTCCCTTCACCTCTTCAAGCTTCTTTCCAGTTTCACAAACTGCCACCACTGCTCCGATTGCCATGATTTGTTCTTCTGGAAGCCCTTCATCAATGGGGATCCCACTCTCAATCTTCTGTCTAGACAAGTGATCAGCTACACAATTCTCAACTTCTGGCTTGTCTCTGATCTCAAGGTCAAACTCTTGTAGCAGCAAGATCCACCTCAACAGCCTTGGCTTAGCATCCTTCTTGGTCATGAGGTGTCTCAATGCAGCATGATCAGTGTAGACTATGACCTTTGACTCAACTAAATAGCTTCTGAACTTTTCAAAGGCATAGACAATGGCTAGCAGCTCCTTCTCA
>NC_027748.1:40002640-40005502 GCF_000695525.1 Brassica oleracea var. oleracea | reverse complement strand
ACAATGGGGGCACTAACCAGCTTGTCTTTCAACTTCTTGAATGCTTCTAGACATACCCAATCAAAGTTGAATGCAGCTTCTTTGCATAGAAGCTTAGTCATTGGCCTTGATATCATTGAAAAGTCTTGGATGAATCTTCTATAGAATCCAGCATGACCAAAGAAACTTCAAATGTCTTTAACCGTCTTTGGTGGAGCTAACCCAACCATCACTTCAATCTTGGCCTTGTCTACTTCAATCCCCCTCTCTGAAATCTTGTGTCCAAGCACAATTCCTTATTTAACCATGAGGTGACACTTTTCCCAGTTCAGCACAAGGTTGGTCTCTTCACATCTTTTGAGGACCCTGCTATAAGATTGGACAAACAAGCAGAAAACGAAGATCCGTAGACAGAGAAGTCATTCACAAACACCTCCACAACATCCTCTATAAGATCAGAGAAAATAGACATCATGCATCTTTGGAAAGTGGCTAGAGCATTACATAGCCCAAATGGAATCCTTCGATACGCAAAGGTACCATAGGGGCATGTGAAAGTCGTTTTCTCTTGATCTATTGGATGTATGGGGATTTGGAAGAACCCTGAATACCCATCAAGAAAACAATAATATAGATGATTTGCAAGTCTCTGTAGCATTTGATCAATGAATGGCAATGGAAAATGATCTTTTCTAGATGTTGAGTTAAGTTTTCGATAGTCTATGCACATCCTATGTCATGTTATTGTTCTTGTTGGTATTAGTTCATCCTTATCATTTTTAACCACAATTATTCATCCCTTCTTTGGGACAACATGCACAGGAGACACCCAATTGCTGTCTGAAATAGGATAGATTACTCATGCATCTAGGAGTTTTAGAATCTCTTTCTTAACAACATCTTTCAAGTTGGGGTTCAACCTTCTTTGATGCTCTATAGAAGTCATAGATTCATCCTCTACATGTAGCGTATGCATGCACAAAGAAGGTGATAACCCTTTAATATCATCTAGTGAGTAGTCTATTGCCTTTCTATAATTTTTAAGTTCATTTAAAAGTTTAGACAATTCATCTTCACTCAGCTCACTACTCACTATGACAGGATAAGTCTCATTAGGGCCAAGTAAAGCATACCTTACACCACGCGGAAGAGGTTTAAGCTCCACTTTTGGTACCTTGAGTTCACTCCAATCATCCTCTTGAAGGTTCTCTTGTTGAGTAGCTGAGGAAGCATGGTGAATCTCATATGAAAGCTCCTCATTCTGTTCTTCACCACTAATTTCCTTGCGAGAGTCCAGCATCTTCACTTTGGCATCACTTTCCTTGTTCTCAATCACTTGGACTTTTCTCTCAATTGTTAAGGCATGTTGTAGAGAGTCTTCAAGTGTCAACTCCTCTAGAAGCTCATCAGATAGAGCATCCATTTCATCAATGTAGAAAACTTGGTTTTGGATGGTTGGCCTCTTCATCACTTCATTGATGTCAAAGTGGAGGATGTTCCCTTGTCCAAGATGAAGATCAATTTTTCCTTGCCTAACATTCACAATAGCTCCTGCTGTGGCTAAGAATGGTCTTCCAAGGATCAAAGGGTCTTGGGCTTCCTCCCCCATCTCCAACACAACAAAACCAGAAGGGATTTCAAAGTTACCAACCATCAAGGGAAGGTCTTCTAAGATACCAACATGAATCTTCACTGATCTATCAGCCAACACCAAAGAGAGTTTACACTTCTTGTATTGAGTAAATCCAAGCTTCTTTGCAATAGACAAAGGCATCAAGCTGACACTAGCTCCAAGATCGCACAGACACCGCTCAAACACCATGGGTCCTAGAGCACAAAGTAAAGTGAAACATCCTGGATCCACTAGCTTCTTTGGAACATCTAACCTCTAGATAATGGCACTGCACTCGTGGGTAAGGATCATCATGCCCTCCATCTCTTTCTTCTTTGCAGCTACAACATCTTTCAAGAATTTGTTGTATTGAGGGACCAACATGAAAGCATCAATGATGGGCATTGTGACCTGAACTTCACTCATTTGTTTCTCAAAGAGTGCCTTGTACTTCTCCAATAGCTGTCTTTTGAATCTTCCAGGGAATGACAGCTTTGGCTCATAGGGAGGAGGAACAAAAGAGGATTCCTTTGTTGGAGTAGCAGTTTCACCGTGTTTCACTGTCCTCTTCTCTTTTCCAACCTTTCCTTTACCTTTAGCTTCAACAATCTTTTCTAGAATCTCTTCATCAACCTTCTCATCTACAATCACCACTTCATCATCAATGTTGATAGCCACCTCCCCACCTTGCTTTTCACCATCCTTGGTAAGAACTCTTGGAGGTAACTCTCTACCACTCCGTAGGGTGATTGCTTTCATTGTTTCCTTTGGATTTTGCTCTGGCTTTCCAGGTAATGCCCCTTGTTGGCGACTTGGTTGAGAATTCATTGAAGCAAACTGGTTCTCCAAATGTCAGATCTTGTTGTTGAGCTCATTGTAGCTTCCATCAATCTTGGAGTGAATGTTCTTGAACTCATAACCCATTGTCTTCTCATTCTTTGCCTGAAAATCCAAGAGTTTCTTGAACATTGCATCCACACTTGTATCTGAAGCTGGAGCTTGGGAAGAACTTCCTTGAGCTTGAGTAAATTGATTGTTGTTATTGTTGAAACCAGGAGAGGTGTTTTGCCTAGGCTGATAGCTCCCTTGCTGAGTGTTTTGCTTCTGCTGGTATCCTCCTTGCTGGTTGTTAGAGTAGGACCTTTGCTGGTAGTTGTTGTACTGAAAGTTAGGCTCCTTCCTGTACCAAGAACCATTGTTGTTGATGAAGCACAACTCTTCTTGGTCTTCCAAACCATCAACCTCATTGATCTTGGGATGAACCTCTTGAA
>NC_027748.1:40000229-40002290 GCF_000695525.1 Brassica oleracea var. oleracea | reverse complement strand
TGTTCTTGAAGTAGAGAAGAACTTGTCTAGGAAAGCTCTCTTACACTCTTCCCAAGTAGTGACGGTGTCACTTAGGAGAGTCTTCTCCCACTGGTGTATCTTGTCTCCCAAAGAAAAAGGGAACAACTTTAACTTGAAAGCATCTTCAGAAACACCATTTGTCTTAGATAAGCCACAATATTTATCAAACTTGTACAAGTGATCAAAAGGGTCTTCAGCAGCAAGGCCATGATACTTGTTGTTCTCTATTGTGTTGAGCAGCCCTGACTTGATCTCAACGTTGTTGTTCTCCACTGGTGATGCTCTGATTCCCAACCTATGACCATTAATGTGAGGTTGATCATAGGCTCCAATGGCACAAGCTTGGCGCGGTGGATGTTGTGGCTGGCGCTGTGGTCGAAGGTGATCAGCTCTTGGATCAATGCCTCCTTGGGCATCACCATCTTGAGACAGATTCTCCATATCAAACTCCAACCTTTGCAAGTGAGCATGTTGCTCTACTTCTCTTCTCTGTCTTGCAATCTCCCTCTCAAGTGCTCTAATGTCTTCAACTCTTGGAACTAGGTTTGTTGGACCTCTGTTCCTAGTGTTCATACAACTGAAATGCAAAGGGAGAAAAAGAAAGAAAAGCAATAATACAATTAAACAAAAAGTGATTTATTCTCAAGCAAATGACTAAATCTCAATGTCACAATCAACTCAGAATTTGGCAACGGCGCCAATTTGATGTTAACATTAGAAAAGCTAAGGCACTAAGCGAATCCAAGGAGCAACTAGAACGCCATAACAGGAAACTAGCAGAAGAGAGCTCATATGCAAAAAGTCTTGCATCAGCAGCTGCAGTCGAGCTCAAGGCACTATCCGAAGAAGTTGCAAAGCTAATGAACCACAACGAGAAACTATCAGCTGACCTAGCAACACACAAGAGCCCAATTCCCCAGCGTACCAACAAAACAGGAACAACGGAGGAAGAGAGAGCGTTCTAAAGAAAAAAGAACAAGACAACTCGTCGACGACGGAGCTGAAGAGAGAACTAACAATAAGCAAAGACCGTGAACTATCATACCAAGCCGCACTCGTTGATAAAGATCAAAGAGAAGCTGAGCTTGAAAGTATAGTAGAACAATCGAAACAAAGAGAAACATATCTAGAGAACGAGCTCGCTAGCATGTTGTTGATTCTTGTTTCTAAGCTGAGAAGATCACAAAGAAGCTGATTCTGTTACTGTATCTTATCAGAGACAGACGCCACAAATTTAATAAAGACGAATCCAAACAAAAACATAATCATCAGAACTTTAAATTGTTTAAAACAAAAGGATAGAACAATGATCAATACTAACGGATCAGTTAGTCTTGGGATCAGGCATGGGGAACAAACCAGCACCAGCAGCACCACGCGGCGGAGAGAACCCTAGAAACTTCTGCAGATTCGTCCTTATACTAATCGAACACAACAAATACAAAAACGCCATGGAACAATCCGTCGGATCATCACCTTTCAACCCCCTGTGGCTCATCTTCTTCACGATCGCGATCGGATGGAACGGGAGCTTCGCGACGACCTTACCTTCGAAGAGCGAGTTCAACAGCCCGAAGACGACGAAGAGGACGAGGGCCACGACGGCGCCGGATTTGAACTTGAAGAGGGACAGATCTCGGCTCGACTCCTTCAGGCTCGTCTCGACGCGGTCGATCTTCTTGGTCTTCGACTTCTTGATGGTGAGCTTGGAGGAAGGGTTCTCGGTCTTCATGGTCTCGAGCTTCTTGGCGGCTTTGTCGATTGAGTATTTTAGGGATTTGTAGGAGCTCGTGCGGTAGATCAGGATCCACGAGATGGCTTCGCAGACTAGCGCGGTGCAGAAGGAGATGCCGACGACGGTTAAGCTGTCGGCGTACTTGAAGGAAGCGAAGAGTGGGATCGTCGTCGCCATTGGGATTCAGTTTCTTCTGCTCTCGCTTCTGTTCTCTCTCTCTATCACTGTGGAGATCTGATTAGGAATTGTATAAAATAAAAGTCAATAGAGGGTTCAAAAAGTAAATAAGGAAAACTTGGGGGGGG
>NC_027748.1:39972484-40000223 GCF_000695525.1 Brassica oleracea var. oleracea | reverse complement strand
AGGGGGGCTTAGAAATATTTTTTCAGTTTTAATTTGTAAACCAATATCCTTTGAATATTCAGCATTTACCCCAGCTGTTTTTATTCCTTCGTACACGAAACACAAATTACAATTTTTTAACAACATTAGCATCAAATAGTGTAAACTGTGTAATCATGCAGATGTATTATGTTTATGGTGGTTATGGTGGTTAAGATTCCTTTAGCTTTCCACTTGTATTTAAACTGTAATGTGTACATTTGAATATTAGGGTTTCGGTTAAGGACGAGGGGGCGATTGGGAAGACGCTGAAGGAGGCGATGGTGACGAAGGGGAAGGTGGTTGTTCATGAGAAGGTTAGAGTTTACGTGGAGGCGATGGCCAAAGAAGGGCCGTGTAGGGATGAGTTGGAGTCTAAGAAGGTTGCCCCAAAGGGGAAGGAGAAGCCTAGTGGTTTACCGGTTGTATCTGATGCGAAGGAGAGTAAGGTAGTGAAGGAGAAGAAGGGGAATACGAAGGAAGGGTAAGACGATTAGTATGACCGAGAAGTTTAGTTGTAGAGCGAAAGATCTGTATGAGATTTTGATGGATGAGAATCGTTGGAAGGGGTTCACGCAGAGTAATGCTAAGATTAGTAGAGATGTGACTGGGGAGATTAGTGTGTTTGATGGGTCGGTTACGGGGATGAATGTGGAACTTGAAGAAGGGAAGTTGATTGTTCAGAAGTGGAGGTTTGGGAGCTGGCCTGATGGTCTTGATTCAACGGTTGGTTTACTGATTGTTTTCGTTGTGGTTCAGAAACATGGTGCCTTGATTTGGATCTGGTTGCGATTGATGTGTTGGCTTTCTTTGCTTTAACATTTTTAGGTGAGGATCACTTTCGAGGAACCTGAACCAGGAGTCACCATTGTTAATCTTACCCACACTGACATTCCTGAAGAAGATAGGTTAGTGTCACTTACCGAATTGATGTATGTAGTTGTTCGACTCATTAAGTCTTTGCTTTAGTGAATGGATTCTTTGGAATTTGGGTGTGCTGTATTGGTTAGTAGTATATGATATAGAATACTCAACGCACAGGCCGAGAACCATTGGACTATTAGAGATTAGAGAGGATCTTAAATATCTTAGCCGCCCAAACGTCTTTGACTATCTATGTTAATCATTTCCTCTAATTGACTCTTAGTATTTGCTGCGCATTTGGAGCTTATTTGTTTGTCCATGCGCTCGTTTTCTTCTTTTTTGTTAAGCAAATATACTTAAGAGTTATTCGCTCGATATTGGCTCCTTTGATGTTATCTGATGGGTTTCCATTGACATACGGGAATGCGACTGTGGTGGAAAACACGGAGAGAGGATGGAGAGACCTTATATTCCACATGATCCGTGCTGTTTTTGGGTTTGGAATATGATATGTGACTCTAATTTTCAAACAAACAAAACCAGCATTGCTTTTATCTATGGTTATGATTTCAATTCCAAAACAAGGGGGACTAGTGACAAGCAGCGCAAATGTATGATTTCTAAGTTTTTTGTTTATGCATTTTCATGTAACTATTTGCTCACTTCTATATTTATTTAGGAATGGACAATTATCCGTAAATTTTGATTCGATTTTTTGTTTCGATCTAAAAAATCTTGATATAATCAAGCAAAAAACTAAAATATTATATCCGTAAAAAAATGAAACAAATCACAAATACTATTTGTAATATATATATATATATATAAAATTATATCTTTTTCTAAATTTTATAATATTTTAAAAGTAACTATTTAGTTATTAATTTTTTAAATAATAGGTAATTTTAAAAAAAATCGTAATAAAATATTATTATTTATATCAGATTTTTTTATTATTCTTTTTTCGGATCAATCGGACATTCATGTCCCGTAAAATACAGATTTTTCAGATATCTGAAAAGTTACAGATTAAATTGAATCTGAAAATCGATTATCTGTACGGATGTACGGAGTAGAATGGATATCTTAAAAAAATTATATCTGATTTGTGCCGACCCTACTTTTGTTGAGATTGTTTAGATCAATGGCACACACCGATCTATCTTAAAACTGTTGTTATCAGTATTCTATCAATCATTAAATTCAGATGGGACAAGAACTTCCAGTGTAATAATACTGCAGGTCAACTACGTTGAAATAATCTATGCTCAAAAGATATAGTTATAAACCCCACAATTTGACATGTAAGAGCATGTTTAACGCAGACATGGAAACATATGTAACATTTTTTGTTTTTAGTATTATTTTTTTTAGTTTGAAAAAAAAAATTAATTTAAAACCGAACCAATCGCGGGCCGCCACGTGTCAGTGTGGTCCGCAAACAATGAAAAAAATAGAGAAAGATCGATCTTTATTTGCTTATTTTTGTGATCGGTTTTAAAAGTTTTGGTGGGACTCTTGCATTAAAAAAACCCAGTTATAACCATGGATAAACATGGTCTAAGCATATGAGCCTGATGCCTTGCTAATTATTAGCATTAATTTGTTAAACCTGTAGGTTGGGCAGAAATTAAGTACTTTACAATTATCATATTTATTGAAACTAGCAATAAATTAGTTAAACATCGTTCACCAAATAATTTAATTTTCTAACATCAGATCCCAAAATTCAAATTTCGAAGATTATAACCTCTGTCGGTTTCGTGCTTCCGCGCCAGACTAAACAGCCACATACACAAATACTTTGTGGAGCTTGTTGGAATAGAGATTTGGAAAAATGTTAAAAGATTTCATATATGATAGAATTTAGCTGAATCTATTTAGATTTAAGGATTTAACAGAGATTTTGATGAGAAATTTGGTAGATTTTGGTCATTTTGGTCTCCCTCTATAACCTAGCTAAAGGGAGTGAACTATCCCTAATACTAAGCATTCACGTTACAACTTCTCTTGATCAGGAAATAGCAAATATCAAAGTTAGAAGACGATGTTTACAGTTTCGGATTGATTCTTCCACAAGCTATCGTTGGTCCGTCAGTTTCGGCAAGAGAAGAAGCATTTCTTCGAGAGAATTGGTACGAGGTTCTTTCACAAGATCACATACTTTAATCATGTGTAAGAAAAATTTGTGATATTTGTCTGTGTTTTGTTTCAACCATCGTTGGAGAGTGAGGAAGGAAGATAATTGTTTTATTTATTTTGAAATACCATCTAGGTGATTATCCGCTCACATGCGCGAAATGAAATGTATATTCTAATAATTGTTGAATATGAACTTTGTCCGTATTTAATTATATCATTCATAAGCCTATATATATTAATTTGAATATCTATTAAATGTTATTTTACTCATATGGTTTTTATTATCATTTATATTTTATTATAACAAAAAATTTAAACTATAGATCATAAAATTTTCAGTGTGAGAGTTTTAACAATTTTCGTTATTTATAGTCATTTTTAAACATTCAAAATATAATATATATATGAAAATCTATTTTTTATTATATGGTTAATATGATTGTTTAATTTATTTTAATAATATAACATTAAAAAATAATGAAGATATGTGAATTGTTGTCAAATCTTTATTATTAAAATCATTAATTGTCAAATATATATTTTATTCACGTTTGGTAATTCCGTAAATTTTATTTAAGAAAAGAAAGAAAAACAATAATTGTAGATTGTTAATTAATTTCATGGTTAGTCCAAGTAGAAGTATATAATATATGTTTAATGGACCAACATATTTCTTTAGAGACTTTAAGAAACATTTTATTGATGACACGTGTCAAAGTTAAAATGTTGTAATGCTTATCTTTTAATATATAGATGATTATCTAATAATTCCAATAACTCTTGATAAATATTATGAGTGAAATCTTTGTTTTCCAATAAGGAGAGATTTGAAAGAGTTTTAATAAATGATTAATTCAATAATAGTGGATTTGATAGAACTTTTATAAATACTAAGAGGAGATTTGAACAAAAACTAGAATTCTCTTAAATCATAAGCCTCCTATAAGCCCCCTTTGTTCCTATCTCTTTTTGGTCACCATTCCATTCCAGAAAATGCTTTTAAAGATAACAATCACAACATTCCAAATGTAGAAAAGTCACAATCTCAACACTCTAAACCTGCTTCCACCTAACAAAAAACAATTGCCTTCTCGTAGTTTACTCCAAATACAAAGGGTGTAATATAACAGAAACACTCGACACTTTACCGAACACACACATTGCCTTCTCTTCTAAATAAGTTCAATCTTCCTAATCTCTCTCTGTCTCTCTCTGACAACAGAGAGACTCTTCACGTGCCAAACAAAAAAAAACTGAGCACCTTCCTCTCGCCATGGCCACGGACTCCGTCAAGCACGTGCCTACATTCGGCGGGGCAGCCATCTCCGCCGAAATGAAAAGCTTCTTCTCCGCCGTGCCTACTTTTGTCTACGCCTTCGTCGTAACCTTTGTTGCCTTCACTGTTTACTTAGCCTTCGCCCCTTCTCTCATCACTGTCTCTAATTCAGTTTCTTCCTATATCCTCCCTAATGTCAGTGCCGTGACTTCAGCGTCCAGTAACATCACATTACAAGCAACCACGCCGGAAAGTCTCACTCCGGCTGTTATAAACACAACCTTTGAGCCTCCCCTAGGTAATGAAACAAACCCACTTTCTAGAAACAACGCTTCACGGTCTCATGCAAGTGTACACTTATGTCCTAACAACAATACTGCTCGAAATTCGGACAAACAAGCACCTCTGTCCGTGAATTCAAGTGCTTCTTCTCCGATGAGAAAACAAAGTAGGAAGTCAGGGGCTAAACGAGAGATCAAGTCTCTGAAGGACTGCGATTTTTTCGAAGGAGAATGGGTCAAAGACGAATCCTACCCGCTTTACAAACCCGGCACGTGTAATCTCATCGACGAACAGTTTAGCTGTTTAACCAACGGAAGACCAGACGTTGAGTTTTACAAACTGAAGTGGAAACCTAAAGAATGCACTTTACCAAGGCTGAACGGAGGCAAGTTGCTGGAGATGATTAGAGGAAGAAGGCTCGTGTTCGTTGGAGACTCGCTGAATAGAAACATGTGGGAGTCTTTGGTTTGTATTCTTAAAGGATCAGTTAAAGATGAGAGACAAGTCTTTGAAGCTCATGGAAGGCATCAGTTTCGTCGGGAAGCTGAGTACACTTTGGTCTTCAAAGTAAGTTTGCAATCTGTTTTGGTGAGGCCTGCGGGTTCGGGTAGTTTGGGCTGGGTCGTTCGGTTCGACCAAAATATTGCCCAACTGAACCGAACAGAGTTTGGTTCGGTTTAGGTAGTTCGGTTTTTCAACTTCTTTTACCGAAACTAATCAAAGTTTTTGGTTTCAATTATATGTTGGTTTAAAATTTCTTTAAATTTAGGGTAATTTTGGTTAGTTCGGTTTGTCAGTTATTTTGATTCGAATTTTTGATTAATTTAGTTAGTTTTTTTTTTAAACCCGAGCTAACCAATTACTGAAGTGAAAACCGAAGTATTTTATAAACTTGCCGAATTGAACCAAACTAACCAAAAAATTTTGGTTCGGTTCGGTTATCAACGCAGGCCTAGTTTGACTACCTAGTTGTTATAATTGGAGACTTGATTTGTGTGGTTGATATGATAGGAATATAATTGCACTGTGGAGTTCTTTGCGTCTCCTTTCTTGGTTCGAGAATGGGAAGTTACGGACAAGAACGGGACGAAGAAGGAAACTTTGCGTCTAGATATGATGGGAAGCTCATCAAAGCAGTACATAGGAGCGGATGTACTTGTGTTCAATACCGGAGCTTGGTGGACTGATGACATAACATCCAAAGGGTAGAGTTCTGTCAGCTATTTTTTGTTTTTTTTTTATATGGAGGATTTGTCTCATTGGCTTTTTGGTGTTTGGATGGTTTTGATTAGTGAGGATTATTTTCAAGAAAGAAGCACTGTTTACCCGAAACTCAACGTTGATGAAGCTTTTAGAAAAGCATTGACTACTTGGGGTCGATGGGTTGATAAGTATGTGAATCCAAAGAAGTCTCTTGTCTTCTTCCGCGGATTCTCCCTGTCACATTTCAGGTATGTACAGTTCTTTCATGGTAGTCTTAAGATTCTGTTTAAAAAAATAAATAAATGGGTTTGGTCTGGTTGCATGCAGTGGTGGGCGATGGAATGCGGGAGGGGCGTGCGATGATGAAACAGAACCGATCAAGAACGAGGCATACCTAATGCCTTACCCTTCCAAGATGGAGATTCTTGAAAGAGTTCTAAGGGGAATGAAGACACCGGTCACGTATCTCAACATCACGAGGTTAACAGATTACAGGAAGGATGCTCACCCGTCTGTTTATAGGAAACAGAAATTTACTGCAGAAGAAAGCAAATCACCGTTGTTGCACCAAGACTGCAGTCACTGGTGCCTCCCAGGTGTACCTGATTCTTGGAACGAGATTCTCTATGCCGAGATGCTGGTAAAGCTCGACCAGCTCCGTGGCAACAGACGGCGGAAACCTAAAGGGCTACTATAGGAGGAGTTAAATCAGATTTTTGTTTTAGATGAAATACACTATATATATATTTTCAATGGATGAAAAGAAAAGAAACACTTAGAAGCAATTATATGTTTTCAAAGGCATAGAGAAAGTAAGAGGTGAGAATCATATTAGTGCCTTGCTCATCACTTTTCTAGTTTTTAGATTGTAAATGGTTAATTTTTATTTTACTCAATTTAATAGTAAAGGTTTGTCAAATCATAACTGAACCGGAAATGGAAGCAATCATTTGGTTAAAAGAATCCAGTTGATGACATCGACTGGCAAAGCATAGGCAGGATCAATTTGGTTTGACTCCAGGATACTCCAGCCCTGCACACAGTTTTGGATCATTAAGTTCTCTTTAGCTTTGAAGACCTGAACAGTATGAACTAATGAGAAGCAAATTTTAGTCACCTGCAACTCCAAAGTAAGTGTGAAAGATATCAACAGCATCGTCAGGTCCATTCTCCATATCTTATTCAAATTACACCTGAAACTCAGGAAAGACTCTAAAGAGATGTGAGTTTTATAAACCAATGTTTGAGAAAAACCTGACAGTCCAAGATGAACTTTACAAGCTTTGATTTGTCAATCCAATGGACTCTATTGGTCATGATAAAACTCGATAAAACCCACCAAGAGTGGCAAACCTGGTGATAATTAAGCAAGAACAATCAGTGTGGTAAGAACAATTGGAATAATGTTTTGTGTTTGTAGAGAGAAGCTCCGTTCCCTCAAATGGACACCTATTGTTTATTCAACTGCGATAAACTGGTCATGGCGTTGACAAGTACGTTTCCTTACCTTTACAGTTTTGTTTTAACTTATTCTATTTGATGTTATATATGAACATTTATACATGTAGTATTGTGGTTGCTGCTGCGACTGTTCAAAAGGAGAGATCAAGAAGACTTTGTACAGCCATATTAAACCAAGTGATAAGAGAACTAGCTGTTGCATTTAAACCAAGTGATATGAAATTATTCTCTCCTTCTCTCTTTTGTTCTTCACATTCTTCAGTTTCCAGCAAGTAAAAAAGCTCATATTCTCACACTCCTATTCGTCTTCTTTGGCTCAGCCCTTAAAAGATCGACAAGAATGGAGGAGGTACATAGTTTTTTAGCACTAAAACTATTATTCTTAGTTTGTATTGAAAAAAAAATGTTGCTGGTGAAGGAACAATGTCAAGTCTTTCACGTGAGAGAAATCTTGCAACCAAAGGGGGGGGCATAATAAACTGAGACTATATAAGTTTCGTTTAGTTATGTATTTCTTGAGAAATAATGTAATTCTTTGATTTTTTTTTTTTTGGTTAAAGGGTTTTATAATTCACTTTTGTGTGTTGAGCGTAAATAAAAGGGACCGCTTTATACGATTCAGTGATGTTTTTAGTTTAATTTCAGCTTCTTTCTTTTCATGAAATTCAAGCTACTTCACAAATAAAGATGCATGCATATTTGCGTGGGGAACTACATAGACACCCATTCAACAAGAACTCTATTTATAATCACGTCCTAATGAATCGGTCATTTGAACAAAAAAAAAAAACCACTTCCTAATGAATCGGTCATACTTTTATTTTTAAAATAGATACAAAGACACCCATTCAACAAGAACTCTATTTATAATCACGTCCTTATGAATCGGTCATTTGAACAAAAAAAAAAATCACTTCCTAATGAATCGGTCATACTTTTATTTTGGAGATTAATGTTTCATAAATAAAAACAGATATCAGTGTACGTAGTATCCTCCCTTATCTTTAGGATTGGATTCCCACCTTCAACATTCCACTTTTTTCTCATTTCAGTTTGTTATTTAAGGGTTTCAAAACATACAACAATTATCCAAAACTAGATTGTTTCAAATTTCTCAAAAGATATTTAATTCGAAGCTAATTATCACGAGAACTACAAATTAATTCCAAAAATGAAGTTAATTTCATTGATGTGCATCGCCTTTGTCATACTCTTGACATCATTCCCGGCTACGGCTATTACGTTCAATACTTCGTTCAACCCTACAGATTGCCTTAAAAATCATGATACCTGCGGCCCCCTAGCTGCTGTAAAGGGCCGGCGGTGGAGACCCGAATGTTGTAAATTTTGGAGCGGGAATGTACTTCCAGAAACAAGACAATGTGCATGTTATGTACTGAAATATTCTCTTGGCGATGGTTATCTTCCCCTTATTTTAGGTAAGTGTAAATTAGGTGGTATCGAACAATTCAAATGTTGGGAGCTGCGAACATATAACTAACCAGAATCGTGAAAACCAAACTGGAGATAATAAGATAAAGTAATCAATTGGGTATTTCTTTATTTCTTTCTAATCATTTTAATAATGTTACTGTTCAATAAGGAGAGAGAAATGGTTTTGTTTTTGTTCATGCTCGTGTGAATTACGATTCCATGTTTTTTTGTTTCCATATATTTTCTTATATATTTAGTAAAAAAAAATGAAAAGGTATAATCTACTCTGGATTAAGTACCATAAATAAATATTTGTTCTTAATTAATCTTAGTGCTTTGGACTTCTAACACCAACTTTATGCGTAATAAGCATGGGGAGAAGAAGCAAATGAAGAATTCTTCTTATTCACCAAGTTTTGTAATATAAGAATTTTCATTCTACCAAAAAAGCCTGTCTCTAGTATTTTCCCTAACCTCTTTCTAAAAAAGCTTCCGACCAAATAGATTTGCTCATGTGGCCAGTGGGCTCTTTACAGCCGGTCACCATAATCTTTTTGTTTTTGTTTTTGCTTTGTATTATATTTCTTCTCTTCGCAGTGGCGATTATGTTATGATTATGTTATTCGCGGTGCCGATAAACCGTGGCAAATTTTTGTTGTGTATTCAATCTTAATTGAAGCAAAACTTCATGATTGTGTTCTGTTATTCTTCGATTGAGATTGATCTTTTATGTATGCTTCTCCTCTTTCACAGTTTTTTTTTTTTTTGGTAATCCAGGGTTCCCAGTTTCGCGGGTCATTCCCTGGGTCCGGTCAGGCAGCGGGTCGGCTTCACCCGGGAGGGTATGTCCTGAGCCCGAAGGTCCAGTACCCGCTTCGTGACATGGATGAGCAGTTCGGCTCCGGCTGGCGTCGAACCCGCAAGCATGACAATTGGCCCTCAAGGTTCTAACTAGTAGAACTGACTCATCCCGTCTCCTCTTTCACAGTTGCTCTTTAAATCCCGTTCGCTTTAATGGAGTTTTCTTCTTCTCTATTGGATTCGCATGTACTCTTTTCTTAAGGGAGTCAATTTTCACTCTTTAAAAGATGAAGCCGCCGATGAATAGGCTCTGAGTGAAGTTTCCTGGATAGAAAGGTGGAGTAATCTCGATTTGATTTGATGAAGATTTAGATGAATCGGCATCCTCTCGGAGATGGTCCGATAAAGATCTTTAATTTTATTGAGTAATCCCAGAGTTATTACCCAATGAAGTTGATGGTGGCTCTCATTGAAGCGACAGCCGGATGAAAGATAGCAGATCGAGAAGTTCAAAGCTTGTTCGGTGACCATGAGCAGTCTCTGCCGCCGGCGAGGTGTACCGACTTCCTCTCATCCCATGCGTTGGTGCGACAGATGCATGTCAGATCCAGAAGTTTAAAGACTCATGCAAAGGAGGATGAGGGCGCGTGTCACGTCTTTCCCGTGATGAAGACACATGCACTATTAGGCCTAATAAAATTTATTTTATGTCGAGTTGTATGATGAGTTTCAAGCCTGTTGCTTCTCTTGTAATGTTCATTGGGCCTTTCTAAAGGAAAGAAACATTTGACAAAAAAAAAGAAAAAAAATTCTACCTTTAGGCCCTTCTTATCAACAACTTTGACAACAGACCTCAATGGGTTCATATCCTATGGCCTCTTGGGACTCTTTTTTGGATAGTCATCCATACTGTGAAGGAGTATTCGGGGTGTGATAAGGAAACCAAATCCCTTTGTACCAGTCAACTGCTGAATGGTTAGCTTCCATGTGAGCTAATCATTACTCATCCTCGCAAGTTTTTAGATGATTGCTTCTTTTTGATCAGATGGTTGAGTATAATCTATTTTGAATTAGCCTGTTGGACTAGTTTCTCTTATTCAAGAAATCCACTTGCTCAGTGACACAAGAGCAGCTAAGCGGGTCCGTAACTTTGTTGGTAATATAAAGGGAAAACTCAGATCTTCTGTTTTGATCTTTGCTTGCGTCTCAGACATGTATTGCACATCTTTGTTTCTTACAAGCGTCAAATCGTTTATACATTTTTAGTGAAACAATGGTGAGCAGGTAGCCAGGTAGTACCTTTCCTTGCAACTCACGCATGAATATAATAAATCAACTATTTCATTGTTGATGACTGGATGATTCACAATCAAGTTGCTGGGTATAGTATTTACACTAATTTTTTTTCTTTTGTTTACTCGTGAGATCATCAAAGATGTTTTAGATATATGAAAAGCATATTTCATAGTCTATATTCATCTTCCATGTATGTTTCTTTGATGATTTAAAAAAAAAACAGAAGTACATCAACACTTCTTATCTTTGTGTTTTCTTAATCTCAAGTTGGTAAATAGAAAAAAATGATGAAAAGAAGAAGAAAAACAAATTACTACGAGGCTCTCAGTAAAGCTGTTCTTTCTTTTCATGCCACCATCTCCACCTGTAAACACAAAATTGCTAGAAACATTAGTGAACTTTTATATAATTTTATATAATATAAAAAACATATAAAAAATTATTTTAAAAAATGAATTTTAATATAATTTTGTGCCAAATCTTGCATTCTGAGATCATCAAGTCAATGTAGTATACGTACCAGTAATAGTCCCAACGAGGACGGACTTTGGTCATGCGGTTATCATCAGATGGGTGATAAGGATGAGCAGCGTGGTGAGTGTTATGGAAAGCGCAGCAACCTGCAGCGTAGACTGTGATGAGGAGGACTAGGACTAGAATGTTGACAACCGATAACTTTCTCCAGTCAAGACGGATCTCTTCAAGAACACCAGCTTTACAAGCATCACACTCGTAGCATAACGTTTCAATACCATTGTTCCATCTATAGCAATCTTCTCCTCCGACTATTACTCCAGTCTCGTACGTGCACGCCGTTGGTGGCTTACAACATCCCGACTACAATCAAAGACAGGTTAGTTACTAAACAAACTGATGAAGATGCTAGTTCATATCATAGGACACAAGGGGAGTTTATAACCAAACCGGAAAAAAAAAACAAAATCCGATATGAACGGGCCTAAAATCAGATATTTTTGGATTCCGAAATAATATCTGAAATTAGCTAAATTTGTTAAACTTTTACATATTTAAGGTAATTTAGATATTATCGAAAGATAAGGATGATGATACCTGAACAGAAGTCATATCCCTTTGGAAATAATCAAGTGTAGTCCAAGATTCAATCTTAGAACAAGTCTTTGAAGTCAAGATACAGCTTCTAATGGAGTTCCAATACTCTTGATCTCTAACTCTCTCTCTCAGCCACGGATGATAATCTCCAAGTCTATATTCTTTGTAAACCCTCCCTGGTACTTCCACACCACCTCCTTGGCTAGTCACCACAAGACCAAAGAGCGTTAGACCCATGAGAGTCGCTATGAGGAAGATCATGACAACTAAGTACACCCACAGAGCCCATGCCACGTTGAAACAAGCTCCTATGAAACCAGCAAGGGATACTAACAGTATGATGAATCCTATCACGAGAAGCGGTGTCTGGAGGAAGTTCTCGCAAGTTTTACTGCTTCTTGCCTTCCATAGAGCAGTTCCTTTGATTGGTATTGAAGCTAGTAAGCTGAGAAGGTTTATGACCCCAATCACTGTGTTGCTGAACCTGTACATACTAGGATTGTTATCAAGAAGAAACCAGAGAACTTTGCAGTGTCTTCTCTCTTCTCTAAGCAGATTCTCTCTTATCAATTAGGAATCTATTGGACTATATTTGCGAAGTGATTTTGCCACATGTTCTTTCTACAATCAATTTCACAAAACAAATATGACATTGCTACTGAAATTGATGACATGTATTATAGCTTAATATGACATGGACAATTGCATTTAATGTTAATTTATATTTTTGGTAAATTTTTTAAAATATGGTAATAACTCATATAGTACATTTAATGTCAATTTATATTTTAGAAATTTTTTAGAATATGAAAATAACTCATAAATCATCATTAGAATAAATATATTCAAATATGGCATTATAAATTTCGAAATATAATATAATTATATATTTTAAAATTATACAATTTTATTACTAAAATTTTCAAAAATGTATACAATTTTCTTAGAAAATTATAAAAATTTAATCGTAAAATCATTATTTTCTTATATATCTATAAATTTTATAAATATTGTTTAATTTTAATTGTTGGTGATTATGCAACTTTTACAAATTTATTTAATATATTTAATTAAAATAAATAGATAGAAAAATCTATCTAAGATTATAATTTCAAATATATACAAGCATATTCTTAAATATAATTTTTATGTTTAATTAAATTAAATTTATATTAAAATGTTGATACGAAAAAAGAAAATTTACAATATTAAAAAAAAAAATTTAAAATATAATTTATATTTATCTGTTAAAAAATATTTTAATTTTTTTTACACACCTAGTTTTAATTAAGGGAAAAGGTTAAGAGTTAATTGTTTAATGATTCATGCTCATATTCTCTTGTCGTTTCTTGATTTATTTTTATTTTTGTCAAGAGGTCGTTTCTTGATTTGAATCAACTAAACAACAACATTAAAATTGTATATTTTTTTTCAAATAAAAGCGTCTTTTTGGACAATTGTTTCTTGTTTAATAGTATTTTATACGCTTATGTCGTTTAAACCAGACCACAAGTAGTGCCTTGAATAAAATATGTACTTAAAATTAAACTATATTGTATATATAGTGGAACATATCATATATAGAATCAGATAAATTCACAATGATCAATGAAAGGTAAGCAAAGAATAATATAGAGGACGGATGGTGAATTTTCTTTTTAAGATGCTTTTACTGGCCCCATAACTTAGCATATTAGGTTCTGTAGGTAGAGCACAATATGATCTTTGATTCCCCCATTCACATTTTTTTTTGGTTTAAGCAAGAAAAATGCTAAAACATACTTAATTTAAGCCAAAATGTCATAACACAACAAAATGAGACAATAATAACATTACTGTAACAAATACATAGTTTCTAATTAGAACAAAGACTAAACCAGACCAAGAGAAAAGTCGACAACAACTTTTAACTCTGTCCTTCCACCATCATCATCATCATCATCATCATCATCATCATCATCATCATCCTCATAACTTATTGTTGTACCAGAACACACCTTTCTTCTCACCTTGCCTATCCGGTTCAACATAGATACACTCCTTCGCCTCCCTCCACATCGCCTTAACCACCGGCGTTCCATCAAACTGGTAATACTCTCCAAGTATCGGCTTTATCGCCTTGGTCGCTTCCATCGCGTTATAATGCGGCATCGTCGAGAACAGATGATGCGCCACGTGCGTGTCCGTGATGTTATGAAACACCTTGTTCAAGATTCCATAGTCTCTATCCACAGTAGCCAAAGCTCCTCTCAACCAATCCCACTCCGAAGAATATAGTGAGGCAGCGAAGGGTGCGTGTGCTGCAAGTAAGTGATCAAGACGAGGAAACAGTTGACAATCATAAGCGGAACTCCGTAGACACAGACCATCGAGGCCACTCCTCGCGAACCAGCGTAGCGGTAGAGACCGTAACATACGGAGAGGACGCCAGCGTCAGAGATGTATATCTGGAGACGCTCGCGGTCGTTGTAGATGGGAGCGTTCGGGTGGAAATGGCAAGCGAAACCGTCGCTGTAAGGTCTTCCAGAGACGTTGAAGGCTAAGTACAACGGCCAGCCGAGCGTGAACTGGACGGTTAGCATCACCGTGCGTCCTAGCGGGTTGTTGAGGTACTTTCCGTACCACTTGATGTCGGATTTCTTCTTGGGGACGAACACTTCATCCCTCTCGAGGGATCCGGTGTTGGAATGGTGGCGTCGATGGCTGTACTTCCAGGAGAAGTAAGGGACGAGGAGGAAGGAGTGGAAGACGAGGCCCACGGCGTCGTCCAGCCACTGGTGGTCGCTGAAGGCGTGGTGGCCGCATTCGTGGGCGATGACCCAGAGGCCCGTTAGGACGCAGCCTTGGCAGGCCCAGTAGAGGGGCCAGGCGAGGTAAGGGAGAGGGTGGGGGAGGAGAGGGAAGTAGGCTGTGGAGAGGTGGTAGAGGGAGGAGGAGACGAGGATGTCGAAGAGGAGGTAGGAGAAGGAGCGAGGGATGGAGCGTTTGAAGCAGTGAGGTGGGATTGCTTTCTTGAGGTCTCCGAGAGTGAAGGGTGGTGTCTCGCAGGGGACGCGTTTGAGGGTTTTGGTTTCGGGGGAGCTGGAGGGAGGAGAGACTTGCATTCTTCCACCTGCGCCCATGTTTGTTTCTGTAGAGAAAACCAAAAAATAATAATAATGTTATGGAGGACGGAGACTTTTTATCCTTTAATCAAAGTTGTATATGCAACTCTTCATGCATTTGAATCTATAAAAGAACATCTAAACCCTGAAGTACCTACCTACTTTAAATCATCCGTTTTATTTGTACAAAGTTGATGAGCTTATAAGTCAATGAAACGTTCTTCCATTTATTAAGAAATAACAGTAGCAAGAACCAGTAGGAATCGGTCAAATCTATCAAAGGTTCAACAATAAGTGATTTTTATATTGGTTTTATCAAAAGAGATAAATATACACTTATACCCCAGGTAAATTAATTTAGACATTAAGGTTTAGAGTTAAGGGATGGGGTTTAGAATTTATGATTTAGGGTTTAGGGTTTAGGATTTATAGTTAAAGGGTGGGGTTTAGGGTTTAGAGTTTAGGGTTTAGGGTTTATGGTTCAGAGTTTAGGGTTTAGAGTTGAGAAATGAGGTTTTGGGGATAAGATTTCAAATTTTGAAAAATAAAAAAATTAAAATTTTCAAAAGATAAAATAATATTTTGGTCATTTTAATTTTTGAGTGCTATTTTTGTGATATAAACTTAGAAAGTTGCTATTTTGGAGATTTGACCTTTTCTATTTCACCAACCTATTGAATAAAAAGATTTCTGAATAGATAGAAAGTTGCAACATTTCATATGCTAGACGATAGACAGTAATCATTATTTAACGGTGAGATGAAAGAAACATGACACAAGATTTGTCAAATGGAAACAGAGGAACAGATCTTTAGTTGAATGCAATAAAGACTGGCAGATCTATCGATTTAAATGCCAAATGCTAGACTGCTAGAGAGATGGACGAGATGAACACAGACCAGGAATTCATAAAAATAAGAGGAAAATGAGAAGAAGAAGAAGAAGAAGGGGACCCTGAAAGCTGCTGACGTAGGGTGGGGGGAGAGAGATTTTACGTTAATAACGATGAACCCTACAATGAAGCTCCTCCAAAGAATCTATCTCTCTCTCTTCTCTTTCTCTCTCTCTCTCTCTTGTCTCGGCACTTCTCTCAATCTGTTGTGGTTTGTCTGGTCAGATGCGAGTGGCAATAGGCAGGGCCGTTTTTAAATTGATGAGAGACAGGAAGGCATTTGAATGACATCTCTTATTCTTACAACTGGCCCCTCTTTTCTCTTATTTTTACAACTGGGCCCCTCTGTTCAAAATATCTGATATTTAACTCAAGGAACGACCATTAATTTAGAATTTACCAAAATGTAAAAGTTAGAGTGATGAAAAGGTGATATTACTACGACGTTCTCTCTTTTTCTCGTCCACGTTATCTTGGTTATGTATGTAATGTAATAAAAAAGGTCGTATCATGTTATTGACTTAATCACTTTGGAACGCAATGACACATGCGGTACTTGTTTGAATCAGTTTTTCTCTACGTAAGTCAATCATGTATCATTTCTTAATATGACATTAGAAACAACTTGATAAAGAAGAAGAAGAAGAAGATGGTAGTTGATGCCTGAAAATGGAGTATCGTGTTTGGCTTCTTCTCACTTTTGCCCATGTGAACACACAAGAACTTACAGAAATATGTAACAGACAAATTGTGGTGATGCTCACGTGAGGATTTCTCTCTCTTTTCTTTTTCTTATTACAATTTGTTATGTATGTGTAATCATCTTTGATACTTATAATAATCAAATTTGTTGGCAGACGAAAAGAAACTAGTAATTGATTAGATTGAGATCTCTTGTATTATACTAGACTTAGAAGATGATTAGAGTTTGATTTGTCTAAGCATTACCTCTAACAACAACACACTTTTCTTTCAAAATTTTTTGTTTAAGATCACACACCCACCATTAGGAATGTTATATTTATTCAGCTGATTGTTACTACCAGTGACGGGTTTTATAACATGTTTTTTTGGTATCAAAGATGATGTGTCTGACTCACGCACAACAGACAAATCAGAGCAAGCATGACTGTAAGAAAATTAAGGCAGCATACAAATCCTAACCACCGTCTGTCAATCCATCCACCAAGTCTCTCATCAATTCAAACTCAATTTAACAGCAAAAAAAACTATATTCTAAGAATCACCACACAGAGAGAAAGAAAACTTACAAAGACAATGAAACTAACATTGTATTTTCATAAAACAAAAGCAAAATAGATGAAGAAGATGGATGATATTAGAGATCACCACCACACACAAAAGAAAAGACAGCAAACTCCACAAACAGCAACTTAGGCAATTCCTGACCTGCGCAGCTCTGCTTCCCCGTGCGCAAAGTGACACCTATCCCCAAACGTACAGTTCCCTTTCGCGAACCTCTCACACATCTTCGTCTTGAAGTTGCTCCCTGGATGTGGTTTCCCTTCCGAACCAACCCCACCACCAATCCCACCACCACCACCAGGTGGTCTCCTACTAGCTGCAGAGTTAAGCCTCCCAATCAGCTCTCTAACCATCACACTCGCTTCGTTTATCTGCTCAAACGTCCCTTCAAGCTCAATGTTCTTCAGGTTCGGGTCCCTCTCGTGATCTTGAATCGACAGCTTCGCCCCCGTCTGACGACATATCTGCTTCGAACTGACTCCTCCTTTACCGATGATGGCTCCGGCCAACGAAGCGTCCACGCTGATTTTCGCAGTGGCTGAGGCGCCAAAGCTAGACACATGGCCAGGTCCAGACTCTCCTCCTCTCCCTGAGAATCTCCCTCCTCCACCACCACCAGGTCCTTGCATGTTTCTGGAAGCTTGAGGCATGGGTAGTGCCATGTTTGTCAGCTGTGCTACAGCATTGTATCCTCCGGGTACATAGTGCAAGAAGTGGCAGTTATCTCCAAAAGGACAGCCAGAAGTGCTGCAATAGAGCATAATAAAGACATCAGATAGTTAAAACCATTTCCCTTAAGATGACACAAGAGAAGTTGAGAACAAACGGTTAAAATACAGAGGAAGTATCAATTGCTATACACAAGGAACCAATTAGTCACCACCAGTAATGTAATAAACTTACCTGAACCTGACCATATATGACCATGTTATAAACACAACATCACTAACACCTTACCACCAAACAGAAAATTATAGCAATTTTCTAAACAAGTTATAGTTTGATTTCGAACGTTATGATCACCAATTGAGTTGAACGTTTCTATGATTATAATCCAGATGCACTTATCTCTTATTGAAACTTTTTTTTTAACTTGTTTAGGATCAATGATTTATAAGTACCTGTAATAACAATTAACCACTTCATTAGCATACAGTTTTACTTGTTAATTTGACAATTAACAATTTTCAATATTAATCCAGTTAAGAAAAAAAAGGATTATAAATTTATAACCTGAAAAATTTAGTGCAAGGCTTGGATTTGCTGCCTAAACCAGTTGAATATGATTCCATCTCTGTTCCAAACATTTAAGTGTGTTTTTATTCTTTAGTTAAGAGTTTTCTCAAGTTCAATAATATGACACCATTCATACTTTTCATCCATATGAAACTTGAGACTTAAGAATTAAAGCTGCATGATACCTTCTGTAAATTTTCAGGACACATCAATCCGACAAAGGAAAAGACATGGGCTGTCTTACTCAACTGAACATGGTTTACTAAAAGCAAAATTGGAACTAAAGTAACTTCGAAAAAAAAAACATAAGCTTGTGGGTGTTACTCAACTGAACAATAAATTTAAATTGTGCATCAGACAGAAAAACGGCAAGCAGTTTAAGATGTAAAAATCTAGCTAATTGGCCACATAAGTGAGAACCAAAGAAAAAGACAAAGCAGTAATGAAAAAAAAAAGACTTAAACTTGCGTCTTAGTAAATCTCATTACTAGCTTTACAAAAAAAAAAAAAGCTACTTTTTTGCTCAATAATAGTAGTACGGTACTCAAATTGAACAAATCATCACTAGCCAAAATCCAATTCACACAAAAACAAAAGAGTATTCATCCAGCAAATAAAGATCTCAAATTTAACTGTAAAGATTGGGTATAATAATAATTCAAGCAGAGTTATAATAGCTTTCACAATTTCTCAGACAAAACGGAAGATATTGAGAAAGAGTGAAAGAGCTAACCTTGCTTAGACTTCTTGGATCCGCCGCCGCCGCCGCCGCCATTGGAGTTGAATGAGCCAGCTCTCTTACGAGTATCCATGGCTAAAGTACAGATCCGAATTGGAAACCCTTTGTGTTGCGTCTGAAGAGCGAATCGGAGAAAAAGACAGATCGGAATCGGAAAAGAGGAGAAAGAATAATAAAAGATAAAATAAAAAACCTAACCCTGAGGTGGTTGTGTCGTCGAGAAAAGATGAGATTTTTCCTTCTATTTTTCTTTTAAGTTTCAATTTTTTTTTTAATTCGAAACTTGAACCGGAGAGGCCGATAACAAACGGAAAGGTAAACCGGGATTGCAAGTTGAGGCTATTGGTCTAGTAAATTCGGCTTCTAAACCTTTTCCATACCGAAGAAGCCCACAACACGCATGAATTGTCTTTTTACATTTTTCTTGGACATCATACTTCAGTATTATTAAACGAGAAGTACCCATTTAAAAATGTTATTACTTCATTAATTAAACTCTCTATTTTTTTTGATTATCTTTTTCAGTTGCATTTATGAAATATCCTAAAACAAATAAAACTGCCTAATTTATTATTTGTCTTTTCAGTTACATTAATGAAATATGCTTAAATGAATTTAAACTTCCTATTTTATTATTTGTCTTTTTCAGTTACCTTAATGAAATATACTTAAATAAATTTGGACATAATGTCATTTAATCAACAAAAAAACTCATGAGTTATCCTTACGTTTATAATTTTAATAATAGAGATTTTAAAAAACGTGCATCATTAAAATGTTACCTAAAACATACATCACTAATATATAACATGCATCAATAAAACTAGAATTTGACTCACACAATTGTACGGATATTATTTTCAGTTGATTAAATTAAAAAATATTTATTTACTCAAAAAATATTTAAGAATGTCTATGTTTTTAAAAATTATATGGTATTATTTGCTTATAACTCATTTGTCATTTGCTAAATTGTTATATTATTTTTGACATAATTTGAGTTTTCGTTTACATCAAAACTTATCATATTTTAGGATAATTTTAATTTAAAATGTAATTTTCATATTTTTCAAACAAATACTAAAAATATTTTTTAAATATTTTGTTATAATTTTTTAAAAAAATATTGAGTTGCATTTCAAAGAAAAAGGTAAAGATATTAAAAATATTCTAATTAAAATATGTAAAATTTAATATAGTTTTAAGGAAATAGTCAAAAAAAAAATTACACATAAAAAAGATTATGATTTTTGTTAACTGGGCGGATCATTATTTATATGATATCGCAAACGAAAGACAAATTTATGTTTTTACAATTATCTAATTAACTATGTATACTCATTTTTTTTATATTTTTTTATATGATATCACACATTCGTAAAAAATAGATAGTTTAAGATGCAAAAAAAAAAATATTTACTTAATGAATATAATATGAATGAATTTTATAAATACATCATTTAATAAAATAAATAATTAAAAACTGAAAATTCATATACGCGCTGGCGCGCGGGTCAGGATCACGTTTTTACGTTAAAGTACATGTTCATATCCGATTCCGGTAAGTGTTTTGTAAGGAGTGATTTAATAAAAGGAAACCATAAACCGAACTAAGAAAATCAATAAAAATGATTTGGTGTTTCCTTAAACTTGTTCTTCAGTTTTAAAGATGATACTAGACTTTGATCCGCGCGTTCACGCGGGTGTTATTTTAATTTGCAATGTCAATTTTTTTTAGCAATTTTCTTGATATAGTTGTATATATATAACCATGTTAATTAGGGATGGGTTTTTCGGTTTGATTCTGAATTCGGCTTGGTTTATTTGGGTCTAGGAAAACTTTAACCTAAGTCAACTCAAATTAGTTTAGTTTGGTTTGCGTTCAGTTTGATGCGTATATGGTTTGGTTTTGTTTTGTTTGTGCTTGTTTAGTTCATTTGTGTTGATTTTTAAGCTTTTTTTAGTCCAGTTACAAAAATATAAACAAATTATCATTTGACACAAAATTATTATTTTTCTCCATTTTTAAACATAAAGTCAAACATCACAATAAGCATGTAAAAGATGTAATCTAATAGTTTTATGTTGTTATCTTTACACATAAGATAAATAACATAGGTAATTTTTCAGTTGTGATATTAATGTGATAGATTCATATTCTTTTATTTTATTTTTAGTTGTGTTTTTCTGTTAATTTTGAAGTAAAATATAAATTATATTTAATTGTTTAGGTTAAATGGTTAAATATATAAAATCTTAATATTATTATATTTAATTAATCTAATTTAAAAATACTTCAGTTTTTGGTTCAATTTAAGACCAAACCATTTGGATTGATAAAATCTTCAACGAAATAATTTAGACATATACTTTAGTTTGGTTTGGATCGGTTTGGGTTCGGATGGGTCGGTTTAGTTTGGTTCGGTTCAGATTTTTTGTCCATCTTATTTTTTCCTTACAACGACATTTAAATCGAAACGAGGGAGTAATAAATAATGACGGTGACTCCTAACTATTCTTGATGGAAAATTATTCGGACCCGACAAACAGTTGGATCTTCATTGCAGGTTCGCAGCAAAAAAGCAACTTTGTGGATGCTTTGTTTACGGTGCATTGAAGAAGAAAATGAAATATGTGGGCTTAAAGCTAATCTTTTTAGAAAGTCCAACGATGAAAACAAGATAACCTATATATATTCAGTCGAAAGCAGCAAAACATTTTTTAGAATTGGACATGTGTCGTTTACGGGACGCGAGTTAATGACGTGACGCAGCACCCAGGAGAGATGAACATATTTTTAGTATATAAGATTTTGTAGAAGCTAATAATATTTAACTAGACTTTGATCCGCGCGCCTGCGCGGATGTTATTTTAATTTGCAATGTCAATTTTTTTTTAGCAATTTTCTTGATATAGTTGTATATATATAACCATGTTAATTAGGGATGGGTTTTTCGGTTTGATTCTGAATTCGGCTTGGTTTATTTGGGTCTAGGAAAACTTTAACCAAAGTCAACTCAAATTAGTTTAGTTTGGTTTGTGTTCAGTTTGGTGCGTATATGGTTTGGTTTGGTTTTGTTTGTGCTTGTTTAGTTCATTTGTGTTGATTGTTTAGTTTTTTTTAGTCCAGTTACATAAATATAAACAAATTATCATTTGACACAAAATCTTTATTTTTTTCCATTTTTAAAAACAAAGCCAAACATCACAATAAGCATGTAGAAGATGCAATCTAATAGTTTTATGTTGTTATCTTTACACATAAGATAAATAACATAGGTAATTTTTCAGTTGTGATATTAATGTGATAGATTCATATTCTTTTATTTTATTTTTAGTTGTGTTTTTCTGTTAATTTTGAAGTAAAATATAAATTATATTTAATTGTTTAGGTTAAATGGTTAAATATATAAAATCTTAATATTATTATATTTAATTAATCTAATTTAAAAATACTTCAGTTTTTGGTTCAATTTAAGACCAAACCATTTGGATTGATAAAATCTTCAACGAAATAATTTAGACATATACTTTAGTTTGGTTTGGATCGGTTTGGGTTCGGATGGCTCGGTTCTGTCCCTGTGGTGGGAGAATGATTGACGAGGTGCGGGTGAAGGAGGAGCACGAGACTCATCCTGGAAAGCGCTTCTTCACCTGCATAAACTACGAGGTAAGAGATACCTCAGACCACTCGTATAATATGTAGTATAATTTGTAGGAAATATGTTGTCTAATGTTTTATAATGTTGTCACCAAGGCTGATGGGTTACATTATCGTCAGCCTTGGGTTGTAGGGGTGCAGGAGGGGATCGAACATCTGCGTAAGCGTGTGGACGAGGTTGAGGAGGTGATCAAGTGGGTGCCCAATCTCAAGAGACAAATAGAGAGTGTAGAGGTTAGTGTATTTATTTTTTTAAGTGTACCTAATAGGAAGTAACAAGAAGTAATTTTTTTTTAACAGTAAGAAGGTTTATCTGTGCAGGCACAGGTTAAAAGGCTCGCTCTGCTGGTTGATAGGCTCACTGGTGACGTTTATAACCTCACTGTGGAGGTGGATACTCTGGAGAAGGTCTGCTTCGATTAAAATCCAAAAGGTAAACACCTGATCTTGAACTGAACTAGAACTGAACTTGACTAGGTTGCTGGCTGAACTAGAACTGAAGTTGAGTAGGTAAAGTAAAGTGAATTGAAGTAGAAGTAGCTTTAGTGTATTAATTGATATTCTCTGAAAGTAAAGTGAATTGAAGTAGAAGTAGCTTTAGTGTATTAATTGATATTCTCTGAAAGTAAAGTGAATTGAAGTAGAAGTAGCTTTAGTGTATTAATTGATATTCTCTGAAAGTAAAGTGAATTGAAGTAGAAGTAGCTTTAGTGTATTAATTGATATTCTCTGAAAGTAAAGTGAATTGAAGTAGAAGTAGCTTTAGTGTATTAATTGATATTCTCTGAAAGTAAAGTGAATTGAAGTAGAAGTAGCTTTAGTGTATTAATTGATATTCTCTGAAAGTAAAGTGATGCTCTGAAAGTGAACTGAACTAGAAGTAGTTTCCGTGTATTAATTGAACTAGGGTGGTTGGTGGCAGTGATGAATGCTCTGAAAGTGATGTGATGCTCTGATAGTGGTTGTGTTTTGATGAATGCTATCTGTGTAATCAATGTTTGGTAGTTAGAAACGCAAACCAAAATATTAGTTTAAAAACATAGTCAATCCTTCTACCCTTAACTCAAACCAACTTCTGAAAACACATACCAACTTTAAAACACACCAATCGAAACACAATGGATCCGTTTTCCCTTACTTCTCCCGGCCCTGTGAACATAGACGTAGGGTCTTCTGATGTTCCTAAACCGGTGGAAAGGAGAAAGTGGACAACACAAGAAGACTTAGTCCTCATAAGTGCTTGGTTAAACACCAGCAAAGATCCCATAGTTAGTAACCAGCAGAAGTTAGGGTCGTTTTGGAAAAGAATTAAGGATTATTTCAATTCAAGCCCTCAGCTCACAGGCTTTGCTTCTAGAGAGTGGAGTCAGTGTAAGCAGAGGTGGGGAAGGCTCAATGACCAGGTGTCTAAGTTTGTGGGAAGCTATCAGGCCGCTTTGAAGGAGCAAGCTAGTGGCCAAAATGAGAACGATGTCATGAAGTCTGCCCATGACATCTTCTTCAACGACTACCACGGCAAGTTCACACTTGAACATGCGTGGAGGGAGCTGCGGTTCGATCAAAAATGGAGGTCTATCTCTTTACCAAGAGATGGTGCAAAGGAGAAAAGGAAGGAAGCTGCAGAGACGGTACCTGACTCGGAAGAGGTAAGGCCACCTGGTGTTAAGGCTTCCAAAGCAGCCAAACGCAAGAAGAATGGGAATGAAGCTGCATATGATCGACTACAGAGCATTCTAGACTTGAAACAGAACATATCCAAACAGAAACTACTAGATCGTCTCATGTCAAAAAAAGAAACTCTCACTGAAATGAGGTGTCTCTGAAGGACAAACTCGTAGCTGAGATGCTTTGATCTGGTCAGTGATTAGTTGCGTAGTTGTTTAGGTAGTTATGATGTTCTGTTGATTGTTTAGGTTGTGCAGGTCACGGGTTGATTATTTGCTTACTTGGTTATTTGCTTACTTGATTATTTGCTAGCTTGATTATTCGCTAACTTGATTATTTGCTTACTTGGTTACTAACTATTTGTCTTGCTTCTTCTTTTGTTTTTTGTTGTGCAGGTCACGGGAAACACACTTAGCCAAATATTCCTATTCTATCTCCACCTTTTTTTAACCTTTAATCATATTTTTACTAAATTAAAACAAAAAATGTCATCCTCATCGTCAGATGGCGTAGATGAAGCTGTTGAAGAATGGTTCGACGAAGAATTTGATAATCTCGTCGACTCCCTAGTTAATGATCAAGCAAAAAAACCAAAGAGACGGGCTTACTACGAAAGACATCGGGAAGAAGGACACAATCAACTATGGAATGACTATTTCAGGGAACATGCTACATACCCACCGGAAATGTTTAGAAGACGTTTTCGAATGCACAAGCCATTGTTCCTTCGCATTGTGGATGCTTTAAGAAATGAAGTTCCATACTTTCAGCAAAGAAGAAATGCTCACGGAAGGTACGGCCTATCTACACTGCAAAAGTGTACAGCAGCTATACGTATGCTGACATATGGTCAATCAGGAGATACGTATGACAAATATCTCCGACTAGGTGAAAGTACTGCACTTTTATGTTTGGACAATTTCACTAATGCGATAATACAATTGTTTGGCCATGAGTATCAAAGAAGACCTACAGCTGATGATCTTCAACGACTACTGGATATTGGAGAGTTACGCGGGTTCCCAGGAATGGTAGGCAGCATCGACTGTATGCATTGGGAGTGGAAAAATTGCCCAACAGCTTGGAGAGGACAGTACACACGTGGTTCAGGAAAGCCGACAATTATCTTAGAGGCGGTGGCATCACAAGATCTATGGATATGGCACGCATTTTTCGGACTTCCAGGTACCCTCAACGATATTAATGTTCTTGATCGGTCACCAGTTTTTGATGACATTATACAAGGTCGAGCTCCTAAAATAAATTTCAAGGTCAACAACCACAATTATTGTATGGCGTACTATCTTAGCGACGGAATTTATCCGAAATGGTCAACATTTATCCAATCAATCTCACTTCCTCAAACTCCAAGAGCACAACTATTTGCTCAACATCAAGAAGCCGTAAGAAAAGATGTCGAACGTGCTTTCGGAGTATTGCAAGCGAGGTTTGCAATAGTTAAAAACCCAGCACTACTATGGGACAAGGAAAAGATAGGAAGGATTATGAGATGTTGTGTCATACTGCACAACATGATAGTAGAGGACGAACGCGACAGATTCACTTAGTATGATACAGATGAATTCGAATCAGGAGAGTCAAGCAGAAGTTCCCAGGTTGATGTCGTCTCCTCTACGGAAAGCCTTTCTAATGTCGGTGAAATGCGTGGGATTAGTAATCAAATTCGGGATCAACAGATACATCATCGTTTGAAATCTGATTTAGTTGAAAATATATGGCAAAAGTTTGGTAATCTTGATGAATGATCTTTGTATGTTTAAGATTTCTCTATGTATTAAATAATTTTTAACAAAAAAAAAATTAAAAGAATAATTTAAATTTCTAAGAACCCCGTATTCGGGTTCACCAATGGAAGAACACAATTAATACAGGTTCATCACTATTTCTGACCCATCACAAATATAATAAAAAAATCCAATGAACCCCAAAAGGGGTTCATTGATGTGGTTGCTCTAAGAAGTTAATGGGCTTTTTATTTCTTAGTGTAATATGCCGTGGAGTACTATAAATAATAAGTAAAATTTTAGAGTTAATACCAGTGACATTTCATTGTAATTATTTAGAAAAACTAAAGGTCAAATCTTATTTATACTCGTTTAGATATATAACACATTTTAAAAATGTTTATATTTTATGATTGTATATATATATATATAACAATAATGTTTACCTAAAAATGGGTCTTCACTTGTTGGTTGGAAAAAGGATTATGTATAATAAACAAAATTAGCAAGTTAATTACTTTAGCTTAGGAATTTTTTTTAAAAAAAAGATTAACATTAATTACAAAAACCTCACATCCCAATTGAAAAGACCATAGCTAAAAAAAGAATAAGGTCCACGAGAAAGTATGAAAGGTATATTAGATGAGATGTTGGCGACATTAAGAAATCTAAACTAAATTATTTAAAATCTAGATTTGCACGTTGTAGAATAGTAATTTACTAAATGTTCGGAATATTTAGTGGATCTGTTCACGGCTTGTCTATAAAATACAAACATTAATTAAAAAAAACTCACATCCCAATTGAAAAGACCATAGCTAAAAAAAGAATAAGGTCCACGAGAAAGTATGAATGGTATATTAGATGAGATGTTGGCGACACTAAGAAATCTAAACTAAATTATTTAAAATCTAGATTTGCACGTTGTAGAATAGTAATTTACTAAATGTTAGGAATATTTAGTGGATCTGTTCACGGCTTGTCTATATAATACGAAATGGAAATTAAGTTTTATTATAGGAATATACTAAAGTTTTCTTCAATGTATAATATACCAAAGTTTTCTTCAATGTATAATATACTAAATTGTGATTTGGAAGTAGATATTTTTGTTATTAATGTGAAAGCTTTAATTTAGGGGCTTGTTATGTTAAGTGAGTAAGACTTCAATGATTTTAGCAATATTTAGTGGATCTATTAACAATTTCGAATATACCTAATCGATAGAAAATCTGTAATTCTTATTTTATATTACGAATGATTTTTCTGTTTTTATTTAGAGTAAGTTTTGAAATTATATTTAAAACTACTCTATACTAAACCGGATAAAAATTTTAAATTGTATGTACTTCTTGTTACACATATAAACCGGTTTAGTGATGTTCTCGTTAATTACATTATTATAGTTATTTGGTAGTGAATTTTTAATGTTATTTGTTGTAAAATGGATAGTAAAAAATTTGGCATTTGATTTTACACTCTTGGTTTACTAACATATAAACACCTAATTATCCAGAGAGTGGAATGTGGTAGTCGAAAGATGAAACCAAGTTTTATTGGTATGAGAGATACAAATATAATTA
>NC_027748.1:39953889-39972389 GCF_000695525.1 Brassica oleracea var. oleracea | reverse complement strand
CCAAATTATATTTTCTAAAAATCTAAAATTTCACCAAAAACCTACAATTAGACCCGAAAATCCAAACCTGAAACTTTAAAAAAAATCCAAAATACCAAAAATATACCCAATCACCCAAATATACCTAGTATATACAATTATTTGCGGGTACTTCGGGTACCCGAACGGGTCTCGGATAGGACCCGGACCCAAACCGAGACCCGCGGGTCCAAAAAAAAAAGACCCAATAGGTACTTAGCATGGACCCGGACCCGGACCCGAACCTGTGTTTTCGGATCGGTTCCGGTTCGGGTCTTCGGATCCGGGTAAAATGCCCAGGTCTAGGGAAAAAATAGGGTTAATTTCTAATTGTACTTCAGTTTTAATAGATTAGATTGTAAGAATAAACAATAACCATAAATTTAGTTATATATACGGTTAACAATGAATATTGTATGAACTGAAATTGATATATAAAAAAAACAAATGATTGACTGTTTACGTTATGTATTTATTTATTTTCACAACGAAAATTTTAAATTTTATGAATATAGCAAAATGAGAATAGAATATGAGAGTTAAAAATATTTTTTTTTTAAGAAAATAGAATTAAAAAGAAAACAAATTAAATAGTGAAAGTTAAACATTGATTATGAAACCTTAAATTTTAATAATAACTGAAAAAACATTAATTATATGTTGATTTTTTTAGAACCGGGTTTTGAAGTTAATTCGGGTCACCGGTTTTAGCCAGCTTCACTGGTTTTTCTCAAATCCGGGTTTTAAACCGAACCGGACTCGGTTTCTTCAACGAGCTATGGTTTGACTAGTTCGATCGGCCGGTCCGGTTTTCAAACACTGATCTTTAAAAATATTGGGCCTTCTGATTAAATCTTTCTTATTTTGGGGTCCATACCATTAATGGGCTTTAAGAATAATATGAAATGTCGACGAGAATGGAAAAACTATTTCCATTGTTGTCACAGCAATGAAAAAAAAGAAAAGGGTCAAAAAGCAATGATCTCAAGAATGTTTCTTTCCTTGGTTAATAATTGACATCCATCCTCGTCTCTCCCAATCCCCTCAATCTCTAAGCTGCTTCTCCATTCTCCAGGTATGATAAAATTCCATTGTTTAATCGATATTACCTTCATCACATATGTTTCGTTTTAGCATGTTACATGCCCTCTAGCTTTAGATTTCCGGACTTCAATTTCGTGTCCACTTGTTTCTGGCTCTTATAGTATTCCGGAACCTGGATTACCTTCAAATCTCCGAAAAAATTTGCAGCAAAATGGTCATATTCCCAAGTTTTTAGATGATTTCCATTCAGTAAGCACCATGGAGGGAATCAACAACACCGATTCCAGATCGAAGTTGAATGCAAACAACATATGAGGTATGTGTTTTCTGAAAATCTCATCCTTCGTTTATTAGAAAACGAAGAAAACTCCTAAAGGCAGCGCTTACCTTAATGTAAACACAGGTGCTAAACATTGAAGAATGTTGCTTTGGTTTGATTTTGTTACTTGTGCATGTTTGATCCAAGGTTTGCTTTTTAGAACACAAACAACTCTCTGCATTTTTTATGGCATGTCTACAGGGAAATTTACATGGGTCAATAATAGTCTCACAGGTTACATTTTTTCCCTCAGACAAATCATGTGCATACAAGCCTCAATCCTACTTAATCCCCCATTCCTAACAATTCTTTCTTACATTTTTGCTCATCACAATTTGAAACAACACTTCAATAATCAATCCCCAATCTTCTTTGTCAGGTTACCAACATTGTTTTATTTCTAAATCCAGAGTCCTTGGTTTGATGAAAACCAAACACCATTAATATTACAGACGGCTTTTCCATCATCCCTGTGCCATTGGATGGTCATGCGAATCTGGTGGATCTCCATCTGTAAACCAGAAAAAAATCAATTCATAGTTGCAATAAAGAAGCACACAATCCAAAAGTTCAACATAGAAGAAGACCATTGTTCATGATTTTACAAGTTAAGAGACTAGCTACACTCTGAGCAAAGTGTTTGTCAGCATTTTTCCCTGATATTGTAGGTTTATGTTTGTAATGGCCTTCCATATTATCATCAGAGCACAGAATTGAACGGTAAATAAAAGATTATTCTGAGATTGCAAACAAAACCAAGTATTGTTTTCTTATTATTACCCAGCTCACCATCAGAAGTATCCGCAAGCCTTGCAATGGCAGCAATAAGCGCCTGTTCATGTTCCTGCATCACCCAACTTGTGTTATTTTCCTCGGAATCACAGCACAATAGCCAATAAAGTACATTAATCTCATACCTTGAGCATTTTCTTGGCCTTGTCAAGCTCAAGAGGATCAGGATGAGCAGTATCGAAAACTCTCTCCACCTAAATCAAAGCTGTGATATTACAACGGTCGGCCGTTGAGTTTAATAGAGGGCATAACAGATAGAAATATCGAACCTCCTTCACAAGCGAATCAGTGTTGAACAATTCAATATCATCAGATGAAGTTATCCGGCCACCACCACCACCACCACCACCACCATTCTGTTGTGTTGGTAAAAAATCTCTTCTCGGTTGATGAATTCTTGGTCCTCTCCCTCTACCAATATTGCTTTGGTAGTTCCTTCTGTTGCCACGGATTGATCCACTTCCAAGTCCAGCGTTTAAAGCTACCCCACTCTCCTCTCCATCCCACCTTATATCTTCCGGAGGAATCTAGACAATAATAACAATGCCAGGTCTCATCAAGACCATCATCATGTAAAGACACCATATCGCTTACTGAAACAGACGCGAACATAAAAAAAACTACGAGTATACATATTCACGTAAAGCTTACCTCCTTGAGATCAACCCATTCCCACGTCTCATTTGCTGCGTGTATATCATACACCAAAGCATGCCGACCCTGTGAAGAATACAACAAGTCAATAAACTGCACAAAACTTGAGTCATTGTTGAGCATGTGAGATATGCAATTGGAAGTCCCAACAAACAATCTCTCTACCCAATTGGCGTTCTAAACTAAGTGATCAACAAGAGTACCTCAGCTGCGTTGTACTGGGTTATAATTGCTTCATAAAAGTTGTTGTCTTCAGGCCATTTTGTCCACACTTTTCTTCCGATAAGTGCTTCGGCAGATTCATTTGCTGAAATGCCACCGGATACAACACGACTATTGAATGACCTATTCCCAGCCGCACCAAATGATGGATACTACATGCATAACACCAATAATTGATCAAGAAAAAACATAAAACAACACAGTGGAGATAAACAGAAGAAAGCAAGCACACTTGTGACTCAAACAGAAAGACTTACAGATTGAAATGGCTTCTGTTTCTTCCGGGAAGCTGAGAAAGTTGGACTAGGAACAACATCAAAACCCTGATTAGTTGCATGTCTAGAAGGGACTTGACTTTCGCCTCCCTGTCTCCAATCTCTGGTAACGTACAATATATTAATACAAACGTTCATTGAAGATAAATTACTGATTTGTATTTGTCAGTGCAAATAAACATTCTGACCTTATCCGTTGAATGGTATCATCCTTATTGACCCTGCTCAAAAGCTCTCGATGTTCGTCATCAGATACCCTTAGTTCTCTACGCAAATCTGTTATCAGACTTTCTTTGTCCTAAATTGTGGAGCAAATAGAGTCCATAAACTTAGTCATTGAGACTGACAGAACACATATTAACTTATAATCAATCAATCCAAAAAAGGAAGAGAGAGAGAGAGTACCCAAGAAATAGCATCAGACTGCGCTTTAAAAGCCCTTAAAACAGCGGTGTATGCTTCCTGCTCAAGTAGATGAATTTGTGCCTCCATATCACTAATGTAGTTTAACCACAGAGACTTCCCATCCAAATGAAAGCAGTCCTTTTAAAAGCTTTACTGTCATGTAGAACATCAAGGCATCAATAGTCTAGAACGCTACTCGCTAAATGTTTTAAAAGAATGGTATCCTATCATAGTTATTTCACCAGTATGATAATGGAATAATAATAATCCAACTAAACACATCATACCATTAGTCCCAAGATGCTGAGACAAATAAGCAACCAGATCCAAAAACAATACCAGGTTAACACCTTATTACAGGCCTCAAAAGAACCCATGTCCTAACAAACGCAAGCTAGAAGGTACGAAAGATCCTAGAGAACACGTAACAGCAGGAAGGCATCTCAATAGGCAAGATAACTTCCAATTAGTAAACAAGATTATATAAACGCGGTAACATAGAGTTTGAATTTGATCAGCCAACAACGAAAGAGCACTAACATAGAGTTTTTGATCAGCCAACAACTCAATAACAATCAGAGAGAATTGAATTAACAAGAAGAAAAGGATACAGCAATACAAACAACATAACACAATTTCCCCTAATTCAAAAAAAAAAAATCACGAAAGCTGAACACTTTTCTCCAAACCCTAAACCCTATCCTCCGTTAACCATTCCCTAAGCAAAATTCCATGCCTAAAACTAGCCGGAACAGTATTCAATTAAGCAGGGAGAGGTTCACCATCGAACGGCCTAAGGCTAATAATTGCTCGAACAGGGAGGGGGGGGAAACGCTATTACACTACATACCTCTGTTTTCAGAAGCTTGAAGGGAAAACCCACAAAGAGTGTTTTCGATCTCCGCAAATTCAGATACGAAACCCTAGAAATCTCCAAGCGATACTTCACACCCAAAAAGGACCAATTGAGGGTTTTAGGGTTCGACGCGCGTTTGGTGAAACGAGAAATTGGAAAAAAGAAACGAACTTTGGATTCTTTCTCGAGGGATGTGATCTTATGGAAGCGAAGAGGGCACAGAGAGAGCTACGATCGATTTCTCCGGGAGGACTCGGATGCGATGGCGTCGGAATCGCCGAGCAATCGTTTTAAAGACGATACGACGCGTTTTGGTAAATATGTACTTATTAGGCCCACTTAAAAGACCAACTCTGGCCCATGTAGCCCACTATTTTATTAATTTTAGATTTTGCTAAAGGTGGTGTCAGAATTAGATAACTCAACTCAGCTTAAACCAATTACAAAATCGTCAGGTTTTGAATCAATAAATCAATGTCAAATGGTAAACATTCGTTACTTTCTAACGAAAAGGATAAAAAAATTTGAACATTTGATTTTGGTAAAGTACCTTCATTTCATTAAATAAACAAAATATCTTAAATAGTTTTATTCGGAATTTTATTTAATTGTAAGAATATAAAAATTACTTATAAAATCAAGAATTCAAAGTTTAATTAATAAAAAATATTCAGTACTATATGAAAAATATATAATTTAAATTGTTATCTATCTATCTATCTATCTAATATTTTAAAGCAAAAGTAATAAAAATATATAATTACAAAAAATCATTGTTAGACCATTATTTATATATTTATTTATTTATTTCTAAAATTTAATTTTAAATAAATTAAATTACTAAATTTAATTTTTAAAATTTTGTGTTGTAAAATGTCATATTAAACAATTAGTAATACAACAAATGTTAGAAATACATTCCACTAATCATATAAACAAATATTTTATATGTATAAAAATGAAAATAATCATCCGTACAACCGAACGGATTAAAATCTAGTAGATATATTAAAATAACCAGCAATACAAAACGACTGCAAAAAAAAACATAATACCAAATTACTGTTTTGTATTTGTATCAGTGAATATTAACAATCTGACCTTATCAGTCGGATAGTATCGTCATTATTTAACTTGCTCAGAAGCTATCGATGTTCGTCGTCGTATATTTTCAACTCTTTACTCAAGTCTAATACCAAGACTTCTCTCTCCTAAGTTGTCAAAATGGTACAGCCAATAGAACCTATAGAGGTAGTCATCATGAGACTGACAGAGCTACATAGTACTAGTAGTAACCTAATCAATGCAATTATACACAGGGGGAATGAAGAGTACCCAAGTATTTGCATCAGACTGCGCTTTAAAAGCCCTTAAAACAGCGGCGTTTGCTTCCTTCTCAAGTTGTGCGCCTCCAGGTTATCACCTAAAGCATTAATGGTCTTAATTGAAAGCTAGAAAACTGTGTTGGTTAAAAGAATGGTATAATTCTATCACAATTCTTTCACGACTATGATAATGGACTCGTAAAAATACAACAAAACACAACCTACCAGCAGTTCTTACACCATTCAGTAATGTGTTCAACACGTATACCTCCAGCTTTTAGTGCTACATGGTGGATATAAAGAAAATTTAATACTACCAGTTTAACACATAGCTAGATATTGATCCGTGCACCCCACAAAGATTGATTCTTACATTTTTATTCATTGATATTTTTTTTATAATTAGTGTTATATATTTAAAATGAATCGTAATATAACTAATTGTATTCAAAAGATTTGGATCGAATCGAATAATATGATTATTTTTGGTACAAATATCCGAACATGTTTCAGATACATTATCTAGATATTTTTTAGGTTCCTATACATCAGAACCAAACTCATCCAAACCCAAAAGGACCCAACTCAAAACTCACACATAAATTTATAATATTAAAGCGGAGCCTAATTTCAAAACAAAACAAAAACTACTTGAAAAGAACAACTCTTACCTAAATGGATAGCCACTGTTCATGTCTAACTGATTTTATAAACTATAAAAATGATTCTTTCTATGTGTTTGGCTAAACTAAGTGAAATATAAAGAGTCTTTTATTTAATAAAATAATTATATGACAATAAATGTAATACATTTTTATTATTTGATTTAAGTTATTATTTTATTCAGAAAAACATGTCTTTGAATTATGTTTTTCGCTACGTAATTTTCCACCGATTGATACTAAAATTTAAAAAAAATTAGTAAAACAAACTAAACCGAACGTTTAACCATATGCAAAACCCAGTTATTTTACATGTTTTGATTTTATAATTGGCATAAAGTTAATGGTGATTAACTAATAAATAAATAATTGCAATTTTATAATTATGGTAATATAATTAATGATGTGGTGTATTGTTAAGCTAATATAATTAATAAAATTGTTAAACAGAGTAAAATATGAAAAAAATAATCAATGTAATTATATTAATGAAATTAGTAAAAAGATACTGTACTTTTTTTATAGTACTATCCATGTTTTCAAATGATTATCATCTATACTATTATTTATGAAGTGATTTAGCTTATTTTCATGATTTCCATAATTTTAGGTAATTTTACTTATTTGTCATGTTTTAATTAAGTGTAAGGTGACTCATTAATTTATTAATAGTTTTTAGTCGAGTCCATAATTTATTAATTTAAATAATATAACTAGAAAATATGTAATTAGATATATAATTATTTTGTTTTGCTTTTTTGTCATGTTTTTCATAATTTTAGTCAATTTTGCTTATTTTTCATGTTTTTATTAAATTTTAGCTTAGTCATTGATTTATTAATACTTTTTAGCTAAATCACTAATTTATTAATTTAAAAATATCTGTAATGAATTTTATATATAATTAAAAACGAATTTTGGTTTAATAATATTTAAATTTATATGTTATATTTAAATTCTTATTTTCTTATTTGTCAAATTTTATTAGGTTTTAAGCTTTTATATAGGTCAATGATTTATTATTAGTTTTTAACGAAGTATTTATTAATTTTCAAAAACCCGTAATGAATTTTATATATAATAAAACACGCGTTTTATTTTAATAATACTAAATTTATATGTTATATTAAATAATTAATTATAAACTAATATAATAGAATTGTGAAAATATATTTAAAATTTAAGAGAATTCTTATATATATTGTGTTGCTATCTGAAAATAATATTTTTATTATAAAGCTAAAAAACTAAGATATAAAACAGTTTATAATTAAATATTAGTCAAACAAAAATATTTATATAAAGATATTTTCTGAACTATTTCTAATATATAAGTGTTTTAAAACTTTTAACACAATAATACGTACATAGTTTGATGAACGTTTTTTAACATATATAAATAATTTGATGTTTGATTTAACTATTTAAAATCATAAATAATAACTTAACTTGTGACTGAGTTCAAAACAAATTTTCTTGTTTTTACTTTAAACCCGTTTAAGTTTAATCCGTGAAACACTATAGCTTCAGTTGGTGACCACTAGAAGAATGAAAAAGGATGATCAAAATAAAAAAATAAAATTTCATTTGTGGAATTGAAAAAAATAAAAAAAAATGAATTTTTGTTCAATTTGTTCCTTATCAAAATTGCATAGGGAAAAATTTTCTTATAAATTCATTCCTCCATGGGGATTTAAGAAGAAAAAAATGGGATCTACCTTTCAATAATTTGACTAAAATTTCAACATAACTGATCAAAGAATTCACCATAAATTTTTTCCTTCGCTATGTTCGCCAATTAGAGTTTTATAATGTCGATTTTTTGATTAATAAGACATAAAATACTAAGTATTCGTAAGATGATTATGCCCGCATGTACAGGTAAAACACCTAGTTTATAATGTTATTCAAGTTTCCAAACAATACTAAAATATATTTCGTTTTAATAATATAGATACAAGACTCCCAATAACCATTGTACTAAGAAACACAAACTTGCAAGTTCTTGGTAGTGAATTTCTTACGTAAGCTATAACACAATATGTAAAAGGACTAAATTATTTGTACGAGCAGATTAGCTAAGCTAAGAGAAGGTTCATCATCAAACGCCTTAAGCTAAAACACTGTACATACCTATGTTTTCAAAGCTTGTTGATAAACTTTAAACTTGGAGAAGGTTAAAACTAGTATGAATATACTTGTTTTTATATGAATAACTTATAACTATCAAACCCGTATTTATATATTCCTTAAAAACTTGATTTGCTTTCCACTCTAGGAAGTTTTCTTAAACTAAAAAAAAGTTAAGTCACTGCTCGAATCAACAATAGAAAACCCACAAAGAGCGGATTTGTTCTCCATTGATTCAGATACGAAACTCGATCCGCTAAAAACAGTTCATGAGGTTTAGGGTTCAACTTATAAGGCCCAACAAGAAGAGCAACTCCGGCTAATATATATCCAAATATTACTTCATAGTTCATATACAAACAAAAAAACAAGCTGAAATTTATCACTAAACAAGAATAGAGAAACTCTTTAGAATTATTTGCACAAAGCATTTATACTTCTTCTATAATTCTTCTTTGGCTTTGTGAAATCATCACTATGTTTAGACCATGTAATAAATTGATCCAAGATTCCATTACTCTTTGTCTTAAATTAAATATTACTCCTTAAGTTTTATATATTAAATTAAAATTTCTTTCACAATAAGTGTTATTTTACATTTTCAATACATATATTAAATAAATTTTTGATTTTAATCTTATTTGTAGTTCATTAGTTAATAAATTAAAACAAAAAAATATATAAGTAATGAAGATAAACCAAAAAATCACTAATGTTTTTAATTTGTGTGCAAAAACACATCAAACAGAATGAATATTTAATTAACAATAAATGCTTGAAACATATAAGTGCATATAAAAATGTTACCCCTATAGCTAACTGAAGTGACAAAAAATTATCTTGTTGCAAACAACTAAAAAACGTTATTTTTTAGTTAATGCAAATCACCAGCTATAACATTCAAAGCGAGTCGATTACTATATATACACCCGTATAGATCATGGGAATGAAAGAAGAAAAAATAATTCAAATAAGAAAGTTCAAAATTAATCATAGATGATGGAGATGAAGATAATTTTCATGGCATTTTTCTTTATTGCTACTTTAGTATCATATGCACATCCAAGTTTGGGTCAAAAAGATGTTGACGATAAACCACTAGTCAATTCCGGTCGCGAGTTTGATACATTGGATACGATATCACCGGCTTCCGAAGATTATAATAGTTATATGCTCAAAAACCTGTCACCAAAATATGTAACATATCTCAAAACATGTCTGGACAGGGTGGGGATGGGGCCCAATGGTGGTGCGAAATGTTATGATGATGTTCTTGAAGAAATTCTTACGAATAAACCCGTTTCCAGAAAATGTTGTCTGACGGTAGTAAAAGCCGGTAAAAAATGCTACATGGAAACTGTAAAGCTTATGTTTCGATTGTATCAACTCAAACGTTTTGCTTCTCAAGTTTCTTTCAAAACCAATAAAGTTTGGAATAGATGTTCTGCTAACGTTGAAAGTCCTTCATCGTTTCATGATGATGAAAATGAGTTATCTTAATTGAACTTTTTATATTATGTGATATATTATAAAATAATGGTTTGTTATATATTCTATCTATATAAAATGAAATCAAAGTTTCATCATAATATGTGTTCTCCTAATTTTAATCATGGGTTGCTCTACCAGGTGTTTGTTTAGTACAGTTTTTAGTTTATCAAATATAAGATCTGATTGCACATGGATCTTGTTAAAAATATGTGTATATTTTGTCATCAAAATGACAAATAAAAAACCTACTTTTTTCTCCCGAAGTGTCCCCACCTGCCAAAACCTTTGTCTTTAGAGCATTCCAAAAGACACTCTCTAACTTCAAATATGAAGTTTTTTGCTCTCCAAAAAGGAACTTCAAAACTTCAAATTCAAATTTGAAGTTTTGAGGAATGAAGCTCTATATTTGAAGTTTCACTTCTCAAATCTTCAAATTTGAAGTTTCATATTTTTATTTGTATTTTGGTCCCTGCAATAACACATCACATTTATAATTTATAAATATTTTCTTGTTTATTATTTTAATCCTTATAAAAATTATATCTCATAAATATTTTAAGTTTTATTTACAAATTTTAAGTTTACACATAAAATTAAATAAAACTTTAAAAGAAGATTTAAAATATTTAAAACTAGATTTAGATAAAAAATATACAAAAGAAACTTAACAAAAAACTTCAAATATATTACATGAAGACATAACTATTACACAAATTTAAATATTACAACAACATTAATAGTTAGGTAAATTTGATCCGGAACCTTCAAAATTTTCAAATATTGTCCAATTTTTGTTGTGTATTGAAGATGGTTGTTGTTGTTGATGATGATGTCTTTTCGTACAATTCTTTTTTGTTCATATTGAATATATTCATGAGTATTAATATCATCGATAAAAGTTAGTATTTTAGCAATATTTTATGTTTCTCTTTTATTTTTTTGTTTTGATTTAATGTATTTACAAGTATTAATATCTCCCGATTTCAACAATTTTTATCTCTAATCTACTAATTAAAAATGAAGAGAGCAATTTTTACTTTGAAATGCACTAGTATATCATATATGCTTTACAAAAATCAATTTATAGAATAATATAGTATTTTGCTTGAAGTTTAATATTAATTAAGTTATTTTATTTAAATTTTATATTTTAATATAATATTTTATTAATTAATATTATTGTAATATTTATAATATTTATATTTTAATATAGTATTTTATTAATTAATATTGTTGTAATATGTTTATATATGTGCTAGTTATTTACAAAAGTTTTATGAATTCAAATTAGTTATGACAAATATAATGACCATATTATAAAATAGAAATAGTTTTGAAATTTAGTTTGAAGTTTTGATTTTGGATAAAAACACCTTTAAACTTCAAATATAGAGTTTTGGAAACAGTTTCTTTTTTGAGATGCTCTTAGATCAATAACTTCCCCTGTGGTTTGGCTTCGTCACAGCCGGGGAGCATCTTCCTCCTCGTCCTATTTGCTCTCATGTGACTTATTCTCTCTTTTCCAGTGTCGTTATTTTCTCGTATTTTATGTCCTACGGTGTTTTTTCTTTGGATTAGGACATTGATGGTCTCGACGATACAACTTTTTGGTGTTCTTCGTTCAGGCTAGAGAAAGAAAGTTTTTTTGAGAGAAAGGAAGGTGTTTTGGTTCTCTTCATTGGTCCAATCTCAAGTTGGTGGTTTCAACCTTTGATCTCGTTCTCATGGAGATTTTGATAATTGGTTCGTCTGTGGTGGCGTTTGTCCGGCGAGATCTGTGGCTGGTTTTTCCAGATCTCGTTTTGCTATCCCGGTTGTGAGTGGTACATCATTCGACTCCCATCAATGAAGTATTTTGGGTGGGAGTCTTGCTTGGTTCTAAGATCTGAGTCTTGTTATTTTCTAGGTAGTTGGTGATCGTCTGTTTTTGTTCTTGCTCTCTCTTTGGCAATGGAACTGTCTATGGCTAGTTTTTTGGTTCTAAAGTTTGGAGTTCACTGGTTACGCTTCCCGGCTTGCTTGTCCTTCGGATTCAGTTTGTCCTTGATTCTTGTTAGAGGAATTAGTCCTTGTTCCCTATTTTAGGTCGTTTCTATCTAGGCGTTTACTGGTCGTGTCATTTGTTGTTGTCCGACTTCGCCGCATTCAGAGGTGTGATGAAGATCAATAGGTCTTAACTTGCCGGATTATGAGCCACAGATTCATGGTGATGGGAAGGTAGTCTCTCATTATTTGGGAGGAGGAAGATGCATCATGTGGCTTGTTGTGGGCATCAGCTGCCGATTACTCACCGTGGGAGAAGTAAAAAAGCAACTATGTTGTTCTTGCCTTGTATGTGTGGCTCGCACATTTGTTTGAGATTACTTATAGATGCCTATTGGTGTCTTTTTATTTGAGTTTTTATTGCTGGCCGGTTTGGCTGAGGTTGTAAGAATACTTTGATTACAAGTGTTAGAAAAAAAGAATAAAAAGTGAGAGAACGACATATAAACAATAGGTAACTTTGAATTTTTTGTTCCGTTTTGACAATTTTCTAAAAAAACAATAGATAACGCTCATTTTTTCTGGTATGTATCCCTCTTACATCTAGGCATTTATCATTGTATGTATAAGGTATCTGTTCTCCACTGATTCAGATACGAAACCGTAGGATAGGAAACTCGATCAGCAGAAAACAGTTCATAAGTTTTAGGGTTCAACTTATAAGGTCCAACAAGAAGAGCAACTTCGGCTAATATAGCCAAATATTACTTCATATACAAACAAAAAAACAACCTGAAATTTATCTCTAGTCCTTATCACTAGACAGGAATAGACAAACTCTTTACAATTCTTTGCACAAAGCATTTATGCTTCTTCTGTAATTCTTCTTCGGCTTTGTGAAATCATCACTATGTTTAGACCACGTAATGAATTGATCCAAGATTCTCTTAATCTTTGTTTTAAATGAAATATTACACCTTAAGTTTTATATTAAATTAAAATTTCTTTCACAATAAGTGTTATTATACATTTTTGATACATATATTAAATAAAATTTTGATTTCACTCTTATTTGTAGTTTAATAATTAATAAATTCAAACAAAAAATAAAAATAATGAAGATAAACCACAAAATCATTAATGTTTTTAATTTGCGTGCAAAACCACATCAAACAGAATGAATATTTAATTAACAATATTAAATGCTTGAAACATATAAGTAAATATAAAAATGTTACCCCTATAGCTAACTGAAGTACAGAAGAATTATGTTGTTGCAAAACAACTAAAAACGTTATTTTATAGTTAATGCAAATCACCAGCTATAACATTCAAAGCGAGTCGATTACTATATATATACACACTTATAGATCATGGGAATGAAAGAAGAAGAAAAAATTCAACTAAGAAAGTTAAAAATTAATCATAAATGATAGAGATGAAGACAATTTTCATGGCATTTTTCTTTATTGCCACTTTAGTATCATATGTGTATCCAAGTTTGGGTCAAAAAAAATGTTAGACGATGAACCACTGGTCAATTCCGGTCGCGAATTTGATACATTGGATATGATATCGCCGGCTTCCGAAGATTATAATATTCATATGCTCAAGAACATGTCACCAAAATACATAACATATGTCAAAACATGTCATGACAAGATGGGGCCCAGTGGTGGTGTGAAATGTAATGATGATGTTCTTGAAGAGATTCTTACGAATAAACCCGTTTCCAGAGAATGTTGTCTGAAGGTAGTAAAAGCCGGTAAAGAATGTTACATGGAAACTATAAAGTTTATATTTCGATTGTATCAACTCAAACGTTTTGCTTCTCAAGTTTCTTTCAAAACCATTAAGGTTTGGAATAGATGTTCTATTGAAGTTGAAAATCCTTCATCATCTCAGGAAAGTCCTTCATAGATGTTATCTTGATTGGTTGAACTTTCGTTATATTATATGATGTATTATAAAATAATGGTTTGTTATACTATTCTATCTATATAAAATGAAATCAAAGTTTCGTATGAATATTTGTTCTCCTAATTTTAATCATGGGTTGTTTTACCAAGTGTTTGTTTAGTACAGTTTTTAGATTATCAAATATAAGATCTGATTGCACATGAATCTTGTTAAAAATATATGTGTATATTTTTTTCTTTGTAACTCGAATAAATTATGTTGTTTAAAAATCAAGTAAATTTATAAGAACAAATAAAAAGTGAGAAAACGGCATAAGAAAAGAAAACAATATAGCTAACTCTCATTTTTTCTTTGGTATGTATCCCTTTTACATCTAGGCAGTGTATTATATGTATAACTCTGGGATTATAATAGCAATATTGTTCTATGACGTACAATTGTACGCCACCAATCTCATCATTTACCTTTCTAACAAGCATGGCCGGCAATGGACATAAATATGAGTGAATTATTGGCCTGTGATCTCTAAAATTTTAGAAAAATAAAAAATAAATTTGTAACAAAGCAACTTGAATCCAACGATACAATACTACCAGAATTCTTTCTCTCTCTCTCTCTCTCTCTCTCTCTCTCTCTCTCTCTCTCAACTTACTAAAGAAGATATAATTAGCTAAAGGAGATATAATTAGCTAAAGACATCTCTAATGGTACACAAAAAATTTCTCTATATTTCACTTTATTTTAGAGTAATTCTATTATATAGTAAACCATTAGAACAAATTCAACTTTATAGTAGAGTTACTTTATTTTAGAATGAAATATAGAAAAAAAAATTTGAGTACCATTAGAGATGGTCTAAGAATAGCTATATTACCACAACTATTTGATCAATTAGTGATATTTAATACCAAACTAAAGATAAATAGTTTGTAGAAGCACTGTAGCCTACTGATTAAAGTTTAAAGGCTTTTACACTCATGTCTAAGGTTCGAATCCCAAACTATGCAATTTCTTGCGGATTACAAGAAATTCAAGTTTCAAGTCCCGGAGGAACCGAATTATTAAACAATTATGCCGACTACGGAAGAAAGACTTACAAGGGATCTTCAACATTGTGCAAGTAAATCTGGCCAGACGTAGATTTTCATAGGACGGCTCAGGTGATGCAGTTAGACGTAAGTCCTTATAAGCCATGTAACATTGTCGGTTGTCGAATCGTATCTTTCTGATATCGTAATCGTAATATCCTAATAAATTAGCATTAAAAAAAGAATGATAAATAGTTTACAATCTACTTACAACATCTTCTTCACGTGTGTGGTGGTCTCAACTTCAGCCACAGGTTAGAACATAATTTATCATTGTTTATGTCGGTAATTAACACGTGATGCATAGTTTAGAGAGTACACTTTGAATATCTCAACAACATTCTTACCAAACTCTTAGCATTAATTTTATTAATTAGAACAATTCACTTGATACGCGGCGTGATAATTGACACATCATCATCATACAGATAAAGACATACTACTTATTTCTTCTTATATACGCCATTAAACCAAATCAACAAGCCTTAAGCGGGGTCCCACAGAGACAGAGATTGTGAGAGAAAGCAGATGGTTCAAATGTCTGAAGGAGACCACCACTTGGGATTTTTCCACAGAGATGATTGTAACTAACGTTGAAATGCTCGAGACGCAGCTTAGTCAGCTCCCTAGGAAACTTCCCGGATATTTTGTTATGGCTCAGATCCAACGACACTATGCTCCTAGCGAACTTAACCTTGGAGAGATCGAACTCAAACATGTTTCTCGATAGATCCACTCGTATTGTTGTTTTGTTACGTCCGAAAAACACCGAACCATCTCCAATGAAACTGTTTCCCGACAGATCCACTGCATTAAAGTCATACTTTGACAACGATTCTGGTACTTTTCCTGCAAGACAATAATATTAAACCGGTTTAATAAATAAGAAAAGGGACAGATCTTATAAATAATTAACTTAATATCCGAATAAATAATTTTAATGGTTACAAAACATTTAAGCTACGAGGCTGGTAAAAATATGGGATATCTTAGAAATAATTAATTTTTTTAATCTCCCAATATGTATTTTGCTGGTTACAACACATTTTAAGCTACGACTACGAGGCACTATATAATGTGACAAGAAATATACAGTACAGTATTAAATAAAAGTACAAAGATGTTGCTTACCTGAGAGCTTATTGTTAAACAAGTAGAGATTAGGAACGGTGCCAACAAATGAACCGAAAGAGTTTGGTATAGAACCGGTTAACTTATTGTCGTTGATCTGAAGGGCTCCTAGCTTCGGCATCTGAGAAAGCGAACCGGGAATTGGACCGGTGAACTGGTTAAACGAAAGGTCTAAAAACGTAACGCTCTTGAGCTCGCTGATGAAATCAGGAATATAACCGGAGAGATTGGTCTGCTTTAACCGGAGGAGGTCCAGGTACTTGAGCTTGGTGATGGTGTGTGGAATGTTCCCAGTGAGGTGAGTCAGGTAACTGAAATCAAGCGTACGGAGCTCAAGAAGGTCGCCGACCTGGGCCGGGATCTGGCCGGATATTTCACCGGAGGAGATGGTGAGAGCGGTGACGCGGCCGTTGGTGCACTCGACGCCGGTCCAGGTGGTGCAGAAGTTGGTTTGGGGGTTCCAGGAGGAGAGGAGTGGGGGGTTGTTTAAGGCTTTCTTGATTTGGAGGAGGGCATTCTTGTCATTTGAGGAGGAGCTGTGAGAAGATGGGAGAGAGATGAAGAGTATGGTGAAGAAGATAGAGAGGTGAAGAAGGAGCGTCATTGTGATTTGAGTGGTTGTTTGTGAGTGCTGAGAGGATGCTACTACTTTTGATATATAACAGAGAATTTCAGTGGAACACAGCTGTGTTATGTTACTGCATTTGTACAAACTACAAACTAGGGTTTTACACAACTCCCAACGTACAATATTCTTTTCTTAAAGTTTTGTAATTCATAAAGCGCGGTAAATACATATTCAATTTTTTATTTGAAATTTTGAAAGTTTGCATGTGGCTGCAGTCACTCCACGAACACAATGTGTGGCATAGTGAGTACAATCATGTGAATTACCATGCTGCAATCATTTCATGTACATGCAATGCAAACGATAAGTATTTAAACAGTATACGTACCTTTAATACTACAAAATTACGTGACATTATTCACAAAAAACGAAAAAAACGTGTGAAACATCTAATGATTATGACATGACAACGGAATCCAATGAGTGTGCGACAGTCTCTGTTGTGAATCGAGACAAAAACAATAATACAAGTAATACAATATGGGCAGAGACAAATGAGTATTAGTAGAGCCCACCACTTTCGAAAGCCAAACGAATCTTATTCCTAAAATGAAAACAAATTATACAACACGAGTAACTTAACCAAGACTCTTTCCACTCCTGTGAAACTCACCATTGTGCAGCAGAAATGTGTGGAGAGAACAGTTCTCATCCGCTCTCTAGCTTCATCAAAAGTCATTTGTAATATTCTGAGCTGCAAATTCGAAGGCAATAAAAGAAGAAGAGGTTGTAAATGAAAGTATGTCAAAACTAGTATTTTGATTCTCTATTTAATAGTTTGACCCCGTACGTTGGCCACTGCGTCAGTCAACCTAATTTGTAGCATAGGGAGTATAATAATCAGAATTACAATTAAGCAATCATCCTAGATGCATAAAAAGTTACGATCAAACCCTTGAAAGGTATGGCTCTGACTCTGAGTGTACCATATCTAATGTTGCCTTGGATGACATTAACTTAACGTCTAGTGTATATTAATATTGAAAATTATATAAAAGTTAATGTGTCATTAGATTAGACTATGCTTAATAACAACTCCAGACATTAATGAAACAAAAAAAATATTCACCTAGTCTCAATTTCTTAAATATTAACACATCACAGTTTCACGAGATTGTAATCCACTACAAGAAAACAGGGGGATTCTGATGGCCGAAATCGTCGGAAATTCGTCGGAATCGGTCTATTCCGACGAATTTCCGACGAACCCGTCCGTCGGTATCGTTTCGTCGGAAAAAAAAAATTCGTCGGAATTTCGTCAGAAATTCCGACGACTTTCTGACGAATACCGAGAAACGTCATTCTGACGAACTTCCGACGATATTACGATGCGGCTACACGAGACCAGAGTTCATCGGAAAACTACAATTCCGACGAACGTGGTTCCTCGGTTTATTCCGACGAACTTTGGGCGTCGGAATTTACCGACGGACATCGGTCGTCGGAATATACCGACGAACCACGTTCGTCGGTATATTCCGACGGAAATGAGTTTGTCGGTAAATTCCGACGGATATATGTCCGTCGGTATATTCCGACGACCGTTGTCCGTCGGTA
>NC_027748.1:39933243-39949028 GCF_000695525.1 Brassica oleracea var. oleracea | reverse complement strand
CGTCGGAATATACCGACGAACTTCCGACGACTACAACGGTTACATTTTTTATCGGAATGTCGTCGAAAAGTCGTCGGAAAATTCCGACGAACCGTATGTCGTCGGAATTCCGTCGGAAATGGCCGACGGAATTCCGACGACTTCATTTTTTTGGATTTGGTCGGAAATTTGTCAGTATTCCGTCGCAAATGTCCGACGACCTTGGTGTCCGTCGGAAGCTCCGTCGGAATTCGGAGTGTTTTCTTGTGGTGATCCTTGGCTTATATTGTTTTTCTAGATAATGGTGGTATGTGAAAAAAAGGGGCTCTTGGTTTCACCCTCATAACTCTTCTTTCTCTAGTAAACCTTGGCTTATTGTTTCGTTTCAAGAACAAATGGCCTAACATGAACAAAAAACAATAAGAAACCCAACAAAAAAAAAAGAATGTAATCTTTTGTCTTTTGTCTTTGGAGTTACGTTTTGCCGCAACATCCACCTCTCTTCCCACTTTCCTCCTCGCTCGGAATGATAATCCTAGTCCCCTTCAAGAGACTCGAGTTCCCATCGGCGTCATCATCATCAACCGTCAGTGATTTCTTGCTGATTATACGATAAATCTCTGTTAAGATGGTCAAAAACGCGGTTTCGACATTGGTAGCTTCGAGAGCCGAGGTTTCCATGAAGAACAAGTTTTCTCTTTGTGCAAACTCTTGTGCGTCTTCTGTTGGCACTGCTCTTAGGCTTCCGAGATCGCATTTGTTTCCGATTAGCATAATCACTATGTTTTTGTCCGCGTGCCCTCTTAACTCTTCTAGCCATTTAGCCATGTGATCAAATGATTGACGTTTGGTCATGTCGTAGACCAACATTGCCCCAACAGCTCCACGGTAGTATGCGCTTGTCACCGCCCGGTACCTGAAAACAAAAACAAAAAAAACAGTAAAAACCTGATGTATATATGACAAACAGGGTAATTAATTGTACAAAACTATGGAAGTCAATGGGAAACTTAGTTTCTGAAATGGGTACTCGTGAATTGTTATGAGTTATGACAAAGAAGCATAGAGTACGAAAGGCACTGTGGTGTTGTTCGGTAGTTTTCGTACTTTCACGTATCTTACAAAACAATTCACATTCATCTCTGAATATTGTTGCCACTTTCTTCATGTGTAACATACTAGTTTTTTTTTGTTTAATGATTAAAAAGCTTTGGACCCCGAAGGCTTGTACTAAGAATGAGGTTCAAATCATGTTAAATTAACAGGACGTCTTTCCTAACGAGAATCGAACATGAGACTCCTTATATACCCCTGCCAGGTGATCCAAGAATTTTAGCCACTATGTCAACCCTTTAGTGGTAACATAGTAGTCTTTTCTCAACAGAGATGATTTACATTAGAACATCGATCCTGTAACCATATATATATATATATATATCTACTTAAATTATTTGCCTAATATCCGAAAACATCAATCTCTACCAACATTAATCAATAATAAGGATGAGTTGTGAATGTTTCTGATCATTAACAAATGGGTACGTTGTTAATTTTGAGAGAATGAAACCACATGTTATTACCACGTTATAATAACCATGCATGCATGTCACTGTCTAAGCGAATGAAGAATTGAGACAATTAAGTAGCGTGAAGTGGAAGATGAGCAAACCTTTCTTGGCCAGCAGTATCCCAAATCTGAGCTTTGACGGTTTTGTTATCGATAACGAGCGTTTTAGTCTGGAACTCAACACCGATGGTGGCTTTAGAATCGACACTAAACTCATTCCTAGCGAACCGAGCAAGCAGCTGTGTTTTTCCGACCGCGGAATCACCGATCAAGACGACTTTAAACACGTAATCGATCTTTTGGTTGTAATCTCCATACAAATTAGACATCCTTAAAACAAAAAAAAAAAAACGGACACGAGATAATATTCCAGATCACGATCGTCTGAAACAGATCCACGCGAAGAAGAGTCTCGGATTCGTGTAATCAACGGAATGCAGAGCCGGATCTGAGAATATGGGGGCCTTAAACATTTCTTAAGAACATTTATAAAAAAAAAATTTGTGATGATTTGAGGATTTTTAACCATATAAAAATTGTTTAAAATTTTTGGGGACTTAATGCCAATGTTTCAATGGGCTTGGCCCAGATCCGGCCCTGACAGAATGTAGCATGAACAGGGAAGAAACTCAGATCAAAAATGGAATCGCGAGAGAGAGAAACAGAGGATTAACGGCTCATGCGGGACCCAGTTACTCTTCTTCCTATGTGCCGTGGATCACAGATCTTACCCTAGACTACATTATCTCGGCCGTTTATTTTACATATAGCCTCTTGGTCACCGTTGAATCCCCTAACCGGTGGTCTTTATCTGAACCGATTATTAGAAGTATTCAATTCAAATTAACCAAATAAAAAAAAAAGCGAAAGAAAAACCAATGAATGAACAACCGTTAATTTGTAAAGAGATTAGTTTCCAAATCATAAGAACAAATACCAAATCAACTTCGGTTTATTTATTTGGTCACATCAAACCAATTTCGGTTAAATTTAATACCTTTCAGAAAATAGGCGCCAACACAAAGAAAAGGTTGGAAACAATTGGCGCCAAGAAGCATTTCTTCTTTTTAACTCGTTCCGCTTCTCTGAGGTTTATAGCTGTTGAGTAAAACGAGAAGGTTGAGAATGGAGAACGATGGGGGATGTAGTAGCGAGAGAAGTCTTTACGAGGTATCTCTAAGCTCTCCTTTTGTCTTTTATCAATCTAAAAGATTCTTTTAGATTCTGGGATCCGGTTTAGTTTGGATTGTTTTGTCAAATTGTAACGAAATGGTTGAAGGTACTTGGAGTGGGAGAAACAGCAACTCAACAGGAGATAAGGAAAGCTTACCATAAGTTGGCTTTGAGGCTTCACCCTGACAAAAACAAGGACGACCAGGTTCACCCATTATTGTTTTCCTCATATGTTTTGACTTGTTTGTTTATTCTTCTGGTCTAAACAAACAGGAAGCTAAAGAGAATTTTCAGCAGCTGCAAAAGGTGATTTCGATTCTCGGTGATGAAGAGAAAAGGGCTGTCTATGATCAAACTGGCTCCGTCGATGATGCTGTGAGCTGGATTCTTTATGATTTTTATTTTCAGTTGTTTTGTTACTATCCATGGTATTGACTCTATTAGTCTCTTTTACTGTTCCCAGTTTCTGCTCAAACGCATTGGTGAAAGCCACAGGTTTAAGAAAACTACAAGATTTCTTTTCTTACAAACTTGTTTTTTCCCTGTCACATTAGGATCTCTCGGGAGATGTGGTTGATAACTTGAGGGACTACTTCAAGGCAATGTACAAGAAGGTAACAAACACCTTTCGACAATTGATTGTCCTGTTTCCTTGCACTTGCTGATTGTTGTGGCGTTTGTGTAAATAGGTCACCGAGGAAGATATTGAAGAGTTTGAGGCAAACTACAGAGGTTCTGAGTCTGAGAAGAAAGATTTGATTGAGCTCTACACCAAGTTTAAGGGTAAAATGAGCAGGTAAAACTTATCATCCCCCTTGTTTTCATTCATTATTTTAAAATTTATATGAACTTTATTGTTGGTACTATATCTCTTCCAGGCTTTTCTACTCAATGCTTTGCTCGGACCCCAAGCTTGATTCACACCGTTTCAAAGATATCATCGATGAGGCCATTGCAGCAGGTACGCTTCTCTCTCTGTTCCACTAGTTCTTTGTAAAAAAAAAAAGCGCATTTGTTTGTGTGCTATAAAACCATTGTTTCACTTATGTAGGAGAGGTGAAGTCAACAAAAGCTTACAAGAAATGGGCAAAGGAAATCTCAGAAATAAAACCTCCTACTAGTCCCCAAAAGATGAGACACAAGTAAGTTTTTTTCCAATGATTTCCCTCTTTAATGTAAAAACTTTCTTGTAACATGTTTCAAGTTTCCATACTTGTAGAGCAAAAGAGAGCGCAGAGACAGATCTTTACGCTCTAATTTCAAAGCGAAGAGATTCGAGGAAAGATAAGTTCGATACAATGTTCTCTTCACTTGCCTCCAGGTATGGTAGCAGTGCTGACGCTGAGCCAAACGAAGAAGAGTTCGAAGCTGCCAGGAAAAAAGTCGAAAGCCGGGTTTCATCAACAAAGAAGTCAAGAAGAAAGTGAAGCTTTTGGGGGAGTAGTATCACTCACTATGTTAGTGTGTGATGGACAAGAAAAGTCTGTAGAATTTATATATCAAACGTTTGTTTCCTAAGGTTAAAAAAATTCTGTGACAGACGGTGTTTGTGAATCTCTTATTGGAATGCTAATCTCTGCTCTCTCCTTGTTGCAATATTTGAAAAGTATCTTTCTTACCTTTAAACAAGACAGTGTTTCGCCTGTAACCTTGCCAAAAAAAAAAGAAGAAGAAAATATGCCGACAAGAAAAAGTAAAGTTTCCGACAGAACTCATAAGTTAAAGTACATACATATTTGGCTTTGTTATTATAAAAAATCGAGTTTTTAACAGCAACGACCTAAACCTAAAAAAAAAAGAAGAGAAGGAAGCAGCAAGAGAGATTTGGTAGTAGTAATATAGTTGTTGGTCTCGAATCCTTCCTCAAAGAAACAATGGCATGGGATTTATTCTTATGGATTATCTCCTTCGTTATCAGCTTAGCCCTCGTCGCTTCCGTCTTCTATCAGGTCCATCCCACCTTTTCTCCCCCTCAGATTCTCAATTCGAGATCTGTCCTAAGGATTTTTTACTGTTCCATTCGTGCGTGTGTAGTATAACAACTGTTCACAATTTATTACCTGAATCCTAGCTAGCATACGCCTTCGTAGCTGTGAAAAAACCATTCTTAGGTTCTTAGCTTTTGTTGGTGTTCAAAATTTTGTACTAATAAACCTCTCACCAATTGAGAAATCCTGCAAGATAATTTTATCTCTAAAGAGGTTTCTCTGTTGATTATTTTGCTTTTGGTTAATCTTAAAGACTCTGTTAGATGATTTTTCTTTAGTGTAAAGTTGATGAGCTGAGAGTTATAGGGTGAAGAAAGTGATGGAATGAGATAAAACAATATTGTTTATTCACACACTATCACCTCTTGCTGAAGTGTTGAGTGTTTTCTGATAATGTATATAGGTTATATGTTTAACGGATTTAGAAGCTGATCACATGAACCCTTTTGAAACATCAACCTGTATCAACCGATTGGTGCTGCCTGAGTTTCTCCTCCAAGGCTCACTCTGCCTTCTCTTCCTCCTCACTTGGCATTGGTTCTTTTTCCTCGTGTCTCTCCCTGTTACATGCTATCACGCTATGCTGTAAGTCTCTCTCTCTTTCTCTCTAACCATATTCTTGTTTCTTGATTTGACATGTATGGAATCTAATCAAACGGTTTACAGATACAATAAGCGACGACATCTTGTTGATGTCACTGAAGTGTTCCGTGGTATTGACTTTGAAAAGAAGCTCCGGTTTACCAAGCTTGGGTTCTACATCTCTCTCTTCATCCTGGTTGTCTTTAGGTAACCAAAAAAAAAATATAATTACATCTCTCTGTTTGGTTCTTCTACAATGAAGTTAATGAGTCCACAACACATTTTTTTTCTTACAGGCTTACTCTCTCGGTGGTCTACAGCTTAACGGAGGACGATGATCTACTTCATCTGTTTTGATTAGTGTGTTGTTATAGAAATTTGTGACGCTGCTGCTTTAGAATTAGTCAATTAGGGATTTACTCATGATTCTAATTGTCTTATATGATGTTGACAATTCATCAGAAAAATCCAATGTTCAAGAAATAGCTAGACGCTTGTTTGGTGCTTTATACAAGATTATTGATTAGGCATGTGCTAGACCGATTTTTTTATCTTCTAGACCGATATTTTAAAAAATCGGTTTAAAAACTGACGATTTTTTAAGACCAATATTTTAAAAAATCGGTTTAAAAACTGATATTTTAAAAAATCGGTTTAAAAATCATTTCGTTTAAGCACAATTTATCGACTAGTCAGACGCATAAGCACCGTCTAGAACGATGTTTAAAACACTAGAAAAGTCAGTTGACAATGGAGATGAAAGGAAGCTCAAAGGGATGAAAAATGTACCAGTAAGAGAAAACTAGCTCACAATCAAATATATAACTTAGTTGCAGTAGATATTACATAGAAAAGCAGAGTGTTCACAAACTACAATTGGGGAAGCAATGAGCAAAAACAAAGAGATTTCTACATATTTGACAAATAAAGAAAATGGTTTTTTTTCTCAAACTCAAAACTCAAATCAGGTTCCTTAGTTGAGTTTATCAGAAGACAAGAGTGTCTTTGCAAACCAAATAGCAGTGTCCCTAGCCGAAACACCGTCTTCCCCAAACGGTGTAAGCAAACCAGCAAGTTCTTCATATTTCTCCTGCTTCACAAGCCCTGCACATTTCTCCAACAAACACTCCAATGCATCTGCTCTCTCTTTGCTCTGTGGTGGACCTAGATTTGTGAGCTTACTCAGCACAGAAGACATCTCACTCGCTGTTAGCTTCACCGTCTTTGCTTCCTCCACCCCAACGCTTCCAGGCAAACGCTCACTTTCTGCTACAACTTCAGAGCTAGAGATTGACAGCTTTCTCTGATCCTTTGGTTCCGGAATTGCCTCAGCTTCTTGAGTGAAACATAAACCTTCTTGTGCACTCACAATCTCGACATCAACATCAAGTAACTGAGCCTCCCCGGAGGAGATCATGTTTTCCCATTCTTTTGGCACATCATTCTCTTCCTTCTGCTTCTCTGTAGTGCAGATTGCCATCTCAGGTTTTGTCTTATTGCTAATAGGCTCAGAAACCTTCAATGTGTCGCAGCTTGGATCGATTCTTTTTGTCTCAGGCTTGTCATCTGTTTCATTCGTGGATGATGCTGGTTGCGATGAGCTGCTAGAACCAGTCTCTGTTTTAGTCCAAAACGGATATAGGTTCTCCAAGCTGCGAGACACCTCGCTCTTCTCCATCTCTTCTCTCTCCTTCACAAACTTGCCTGGCAGTGAACTTCTTCTTGCCTTATCCTTAGGGCTGTTGATAGGGAAAACAGGAAGATACATAGGAGACAGGTTTTGACATTTAAGGAGGTATGGTTGTAGACAAGGGTTCCTTAGCAACTCGCAGGCCTGCAGAATAGTTAGTTAATAACATTAGTGTTGTTGTTAGTCAAACGTGTCACACAATGATCTAATGTTGTAACTTACTGTTGGTCGATGTTCAGGCTTCTTCCTCAGCATAAGCTTTATCATCTGCTTCCTGTAATATGAAACAGTTTTGTAAGACGTTTCATGCTGTTTGTTAGTTAGGCCTGGGATTTTGAACTGAACTGAACCAAAATTTCGGTTAGTTTGGTGAGGAGTTGGGTTCAGTTCGGCAGGTTTATAAAAAACTTCGGTTTTCGGTTCAGTAATCGGTTAGTTTGTTTTAAAAAAAAAATTTGTTAACCAAATTTCGAACTTAACTAGTCGAATTAACCAAAATTTCGAACTGAAGTAACCAAACTAACCAAAATTATCCGAATTTAACCGAATTCTTAATCGGAATAAACCAAAAACTTTGGTTAGTTTCGGTAAAATTTTACCGAACTATCTGAATACTGAACCCAACTTTTTTTCTGTTCAATATTCAGCTAGATTTTGGTCGAACCAAACTACCCGAACCCGTAGGCTTGCTGTTTGTGGCATTGTAATGAAGCATATTATATGATCTTGGAAACAAGAAGAAACTTACAAGGTAGAGGAGTAGACAATGGGAAGAGGAGACATCAGAGATCTGTTTATTTTGTTGATGAGTCCAGCCTTATCCTGTTAAGTTTTTTTTCCATCACAACTTTAGTTTCATATACTCACATGGAAACACTTAGCTAAGACCATGCCTACCTGAGCTTTAAAAGCAGGCTGGTGTGATGTAATTTCATACATACAGCAACCTGAAGAAAGCAAGACGCATTAAAAGTGTGATTCTTATCAGTAACTTAAAAGTCTCAACATATTGGGATTTTGATTCTCGTAACTTACCTAGCGACCATATGTCAGATTTATATCCATACGGTTCATCTTCTAAAACCTCAGGACACATGCTGTTAGCAATTCCCGGAACCTGAGAAGAAATGATTTGTTTTTGAGATAGTAAATATACAAATGGGTGGTCCAGAGAGATTGCATAAAGAAAAAATACAAAAAGGTGTTTAGAGAACACACCAAGGAAGCAGGCTTTTCTGGATTGATGAGTTTCGCCAAACCATAGTTGCCTGCACCGTGAGTAGTAATCTAAAGCTAAGTTTATAGTGGGAAAGAGTAAAATTATTCTTCTCATTTATCATCATACCAAGCTGGACGTGATCATGTTTTGGAAGGAAGATGTTTGAGCACTGCAGAGATTATTCGACATTCAGAGCGTTATTCTTTACCAAAAAGAGACACACAGCAGGAAAAGTAATGATGAAAGATGTACCGTAAGGTCCATGTGGAGTACACGGTTTGAATGCAAATAGTTAACAGCTAGTAACAATTGTGCCAGCCATTTAAAGATACTCTGCAGAATCACATGTTTATGACCAGCAAGACAGTAACAATGTGGAGGTAACAAGTATAAAGAGAAACAAAAGAAGAAACTGAAGTGTAGAAGGGTTACCTCCTCTGGAAATAACTTTCCTCTGGCTTTCTTGATAGCATTAGCCCTGATTTGGTAACAAAAAAAAGAAGAGTTGTTATTTTTGATTCACTAATCATATTCATATGTAATTTCATTTCAAGGAAGAATAACTCACATGTTTCCTCCCTCACAGTAAGCAGTAAAAATGCAGGCGTTATTGTCCTGTTTTAAAGAGAAAGTAAAAAAAAAAACATGTGAATGCTGATTGATGATAATCTTAATAAAACCTGTTATATCTAAATCCTTTTACCTCATCAATCAAAGAATCTTCATATTCAACGATATAAGGATTGCTTAATTTTGAGAGCGATTTTAACTGCAACACAAAACATATCAAGAAGCTGATTTACATATGAGACTATGAAAAGAGTGATTTGAAGTTAACAAGTTAACACATTGGTATAAATATATATATGTTAATTTAGAAACCATAGTTAACAAAATAACCAGTGATAGATTCAAAGTTACCTCTTGGCAAGCGATTTGCTTTAACTTCTCAGTGTGTTTAGCCAGGGAAACCTTCTTCATTGCATACCTAAACGGAGACAAGAAACGTAAGGAACGAAAAGGTAGCTAGAGACCAACATTATCACAACACACACAATTGTAAAAAAAAAAACCAATTTTTGTATTTCCATGGAAATTTCAGACAAGAAAAGACAAAACCTTTGTCGGCAATTTTGGGGTTCAAAACTAAAATCACTACAAAACCCCATTTGTCTGAAAAAGGAAACCAAGTTAAGGGGGTATAAAGAAGCAGCAAAAGAGTCTTTACTTTCTGTCGTCGATTCTGTGAAGAACCACGAAATCGGAAGTAGACTTGCCTCTTCTGACCTGCTCCACGACAAGATAGTTGTCGGGAGTGAACTTGTGAGCTTCTTCTTCTTCTTCAAAGTCCATTTGCATGAAATCTCACAACAACCCCACCCGAAGAAACACGATTTCAGCTTGAGGACGACGAGTTGTAAAGAGAAAAAAAAAAAGCTCTCGGCTTTCACGAGGAGATGAGAAGTTGCGGTAAGTACGGTCCAAGGACGGCGACGACGGAGGGAGGTTGAAATCGTCTCTACTCTCTCTCTCTCTCTCTCAAGACTCTAATCTCATTGGGACATCCATTGTATAGTAGTAGTCTACCATTATTTACTTTTTCAGTTTCTTTTTTCCTTCTTCCTAATATACCTTTTATTTACTATTTAATATTTAATATTATACGTTTTTGTTTTAAAAATATTATTTGTTGTCAAATGAGTAGTGTTTTGACGATTTCTTTTTCTTTCTTTCTTTTAGTGGAGTGTCGGCAATTCGATTTGAAAATTATAACGCGCATACTCCAGAAAAGAATTATAAATGAAAAACATTCTTTATTTATGTATTTATTCCGGGAGCTAAATTGAATTCAAATAAATGTAAACGGATTAAAGAGTTGTTATTCTATTTATTGACAACATGAAAAGTCCCGTGAGTTATATTCTATTGAGATTTAAGTTTTATATGCTCAAGTATTTATTATTTTTAAATGCTATCATAACATTTGAGTGGTTTTAATTAAAATAGCTGCGTTTTCACCTAAGTTTTTTTTTTTTTAAAGATATTTGATTAAACTTAGCTAACTTGTGAATGTAATACTATTAAGGTAGAAATGGTAAACTACTAAAACTTTTTTTATCCGTTCCATTTTAGTTATCATTTTAGGTTATGCACACAAATTAAGAAAATACTTAATTTTATATATTTTCAAAATAAAAACATAATTACTCAACACTTTACAATATTTCAACCAATAAAAAAAATAAACTGAAAAATATTGTTTATAAATTTTGTATTAAAACTCTAAAACGACATTTATTTTAAAACAAAATTTTATTCTACAAGACAACTAAATTGAAACAGAGAGAGTATTTTCTTACTAAATATTTTTATTAGAATAGTTATCTTTACAATGTCAAATTTAAATTATATGGTTACCCATTTTAACTTTTTTAATAATAAAAATTATTTTTTCGGTAGGCCTTGATGTTTAGATTCGTATGTGATTATTTTAGGATTCCTTGTCTATAATATATTAAAAGTTTTTTTTCTTTTCAATTAAATTCCCAAATTATTATAATATCTTTATAAGAATATTTTTTATCATATATTCCCAAAATTTATTTATAATATCTTGTGTATATTTCTTCAATGGTAGTCAACTATTATTAAGGGATTATCATTTGATTAGGTGTAGTCTTGTACCTAATCCCGCCTTATATATGCATTTTTTAATGACCAACCGTAATCGTCGGCAGGTCGCATAAATTGTTGTTTAATTTTCAGTAGTCATAAAACTTGTCCCTTTATTTGGGATCATGAGTCACGCAGATTTTTTTAAAAAATCATATACAAATCCGTCTGTGTGAGGAAAATACATATTGGTAAAAAAAAACATAAAATGTAAAATGAAAAGAACATGGAATCGTAATTCAAACGAACAAGATAAAAATGGGAGAGAGATGGTTCATGACCATAAACGAGACCAATTATCTCTCCTTATTAAATAATAACTTAATTAAAATGATTAGAAAAGAAATTAGGAAATAACTGACGATAAAACATCTCCAATTCGGTTTGACGATCCTTGGCGGTTTCGTTGGTTGGCTATCTTACGCTCGCATCATTAACACGGGATAGGTTAATTCAAAATAGCTGATCCACATTCATTGTAAAGTTTGCCAAGAAGCATAAATTTAGCACGATCTTAGGAAATACCCGATTAATTATGAAGTGATTAAAAAAAAAATCCATAGACATTAATTGAGAAGTGATTAGACACATGTCATTTCTATAATCATTTTCACTATAAAAAAAGACATGAAATGGTAGAATTAATGTCATGACTTATGATAATATGACATGACAATTATATTTAATTAGATTTATATTTTTGGTAAACTTTTTAGAATATGGTAATGACATCATTAAAATAAATATATTCAATTATGTCATTAAATAATATAATAATAAAAATATAAATATTTTACAAATTTTAAAATATTATTTAAATATATTTTCATAATCATATAATTTTCATTATTAAACACGATTTTTCAAATTTTATACAATCTTTTTAAAAAATTATAATTTTTTAATCGTAATATCATTTTTTCTTTTTTCGTATCTACAAATTTTAGAAATTCTGTTTAGTTTTATATTTTGATAATTTCAAAAAAAAAAAAATTTTAAAAAATTATACAAGTTAATTTAATATATCTTAACCAAAAAATAAATGAAAATCAATCTAAAATATTATTTTAAATAAATCAAATTATTCATTTTATCATAATCTTATGTTTAAATAAATTAATATTTATATTAAAATATTGGTATAAAATAACAAAATCTAAAATATTAAGACAATTTTATTTTAAAATATATTTAAATTTAAAATTTGTTCACTGCACATAGCGCAGGAAAACACTAGTTAGGAACATAAAACACACGACTGTTTCATATTTGTGGTTGTAGTCTTGTAGAAGTCATCTTTTTAATCTTCTTTAATCCTTGGCAAATTCTGCATTCTCACCCTCAAGAGTCCTTTTATATATTTTTTTTTTGCGTAGGCTCCGAATGGAGAAAGTGAATCTAGCGTTGTGGATCTAACGTATCAAGCGGATCGAACGTAATAAGAGCGGATCAAACAGATCTAGCGGATCAAACGTATCGAACGTAATAAGAGCGGATCAAATAGATCTAGCGGATCAAACAGATCTAGCGGATCTAGCGGTCCAAAATATATATTTGAATGGTCAAAGAGTATAAAAAGTGGTCCAAAATATTGTACACATTTAAAATAATTTATATAAAAAATTTATTATTATTTATTTTTCACAATTAAAGTAATTACTTTTAAAATAATTTATAAATGCAAGAAAAATCGGAATATAATAGAAACTAATCTAAATATATATATATATATATATATATATATCTAATTTTCATGATTTCAAATAATTATAATTTCTGGTAGAATAGTTTAATATTTTGGAGGTTTACTATTAACTAACAAATAATTTTTAAAAATCAATATTTTTTAAAAGTAAGTATAAGAGATCTTTACAAATCATAAATATATAATTTTTAGCAAAATTATAAATATTTTTTTAAAAAAAGAGATGTTTTTATAAAATTTTAATTTTTTTTTATTAATTTAAAGAATGACCAAAAAGTTAAAATGTTGAATCTAGTCTAAATAATAAAACTCATATAAAACAATTTGATTATATCATTGTAAAGATAATTAGTTAATTAAAAAAAAGATAGACTGCCTTTTACACTCCAAATGTGGAGTGGTTTTACTGTTAAAAGAAGTCCATGCATTTTGTTCAGTTATCTGATACACTGGTGGATCAAAAAGTTCTAGTATCACTTTAGTAAATGAAACACCATGTGTTTGTTATTTTTGTTGAACGAAAACTTCACAAGTGCATGCTCTACCTAGGCATGAGAACCATCTTTTCTCCACCTTCCATTCATACTCATAGTTTGATGAACAGCTTCTAGATGAAATGAAGATATTAAATCTGGACGATATATCTTTTTGTATGAACCCGTTGGGATCTGTTCTCAAAGTTTAGAAGATGGAAGTTGATAATTAAGAGGAAGACATAATTTGGAGCAAGAGGGATGTGAGGAAGAAGAGCATAAGTATATAGAATGAAAATTCTGTATTACAAATCTTGGTTAATCTAAAGTCAGGCCTGACTAGAGTAGACTATACCTTTTTTCTGTTTTATTTACTTAAAATATAGGAAAATACATAGAAACAAAAAAAGAACATGGAATCGTAATTCACACGAGCATGAACATAAACAACACTAATTCTCTCTCTTTATTGAACAACAACGTAATTAAAATGATAAAAATGAAATTGGGAAATAATCAATTAGTTACTATATCTTATTATCTCCAGTTTGGTTTGACGATCATTAGTGGCTTGACTATTTTATGCTCACATGTTAACATTTGAATCGTTCAGAGGCTTCACTGGCTATTTCACAAGCTCTTAAAAGTTGGGTAATAGGATTCGAACGACCACCACTACCGTAGGGTCTGACATTCGGACCAGGAATTGGAGGCTTATACCTTTGTTTCATTAACTTACATGCACATGTTGTTAACTTCAGTGTTACAGGCCCGCTCCAAGGTGTACAACATTTGGCCTTCCACTGGCTAAATTTAGGAATCTCACGCAGGCAGGAATCAACTTTACTGCAATCACTCTTGAAGTCAAGAGTATGACGAAGGCGATGCACATTAGTGGAATGGTCTTCATTTTTTCGGTTTAATTAGTAGCTCTTGATAATTAAATAACCTCTAATATTTATTTGTTGAGAAATTTGAAACAATTTAATTAGTTTTGGAGAAACGTTGTATGTCTTGAGGTCTTTAAATAGCGAACTGGAATGAGCAAGAAGTGGATATATTGAAGATGGAAATCAAATCCTAAAACAAGGGAGGATAGCTCACTGGTTTCTATTTTTTTAATTTACAAAGTTAAATTTTCATTTATTCCTATACGTTCCTTTTTTATTCATTCTTCGTAAAGGTCACCAAAGGTCACCGGTAGGAGCCAAAATAAAAGTATGACTTGTTCAAATGACCGATTCAATACATAGGAAGTGATTATAAATAGATCAGTTTTTGATGAATAGGTGTATTTAGTGCCACCTCCAACAAATATGCATGCATCATATAAGTTGTCCTTTTTATTTAGGCTCTAACACAAAGGTGAAATTATATAGTACACGCTGATAAAACTCAAGAAAGCAAGTCTGCCCAAAGAGATTTGTTTACGTAGGAATCAGATAATGTTTATTATCATTGTTTAAATCGTGCATGTGTGCATGTAGATTTTGCATGATGCATGTGTCATGTGTGTACACTCAATAACATGCATTAGTTTTTTTTTTGTTCTTGTATATATTTGACATAGATACTGAGAGAGCTCTATGGAGTTGTTGTGCGTTCTAAGCCACAGCCACCCGGAGAAGAACTCTTTAGGGAAGAAAAGAAAACGATAAGGTGAGACACTAAACACACCTTTGTATGATTTGTGTAGGTCTTACATAATCAAGACTATCACAGATTTATCACTCTAGCGTGGTAACTTTTTTTCTATCTGATTCACATTCTTATCAATGTTAAGATTAACCAGCTTTTTTTTATTGAACAACAGTAAGTGTTGCTATATCTAAGCCAGAGATAAACTATGTAGACATCACCATATCAAGATTTTGCAAAAGGTTTTCAACCAAATCGCTGATAGATAGAATGTTACAGAGGCTGGCCATTAATCCATCTCTCGAACATGACTGAGCACTCCTCTGGTTTATACACCATCCCTATAAACAAAACCCACAAAAACTGAGAAACTCTCGAGTATAAAAAAGCTCTTTTCATTAATGTAATAAGAACATGTAAGACTTGCTTTCACTGTGGCAAATGTCATCTTATAAGTCCTTGTGTATCTGCAATACAAAATAAATTGTTTGATCTTAAAGGTGTGTGTCCATTTGTTAGAATGTAAAACAAAAACTGGTTAATTTGTACCCAGAGAATTGGTTGTGTGAATCATCCACGGCCGCCAGCCATCAATGATAGAATAGTTGAGTGATCTTATCCAGTCTTGAGTTGAAAGAAAAGGTACGTACATGTCGTGATCACCGCTGTTTCACCAGAGAGATCATGCCAAGAAAAAAAAAGTTTATTAAGACTTTCTAATTCAAAAAACAGAAGAGTCCCTTCGCTAAGCAAGCTTCGCTCTCTGAATCCCTAGTACTTTCCCCTTTTCCCTTTACATTATGAATAAAGTTGGTGTTAGAAGTTCCAAAGCACCAAGATTAAGAACAAATATTTCTTAATGGTAGTAATTTTAGAGTAGACTATACCTTTTCAGTTTTATTTAAGAAAGTACATAAAAATAAAAAAAACAAATAGAGAACATGGAATTGTAATTCAAACGAGGAAGAAAAAAAGGGCTTTTTGCAGAATTGACCTATAACTTAAAGTCAAACACAAAACTAATTTCATTTTTTTTTGAAAATTGGTTTTGCCCTATTCACCCCACAAGTTCATATAATTTACGAAAATGTCATCAAT